>NW_025539854.1:0-11094 GCF_020615455.1 Coregonus clupeaformis | reverse complement strand
CTCATATACTCCCTGATAAAAATATTAAATATATATATATATTTTTATAATTCCCAGTATTCATATCCAATCTCATTATGATTATTTTTCTATTCATGTTAAACCTCCTGACTCAGCTACACCCCAATGTTTCATACTCCTGCTAAGCCCCAACATAATGTGTTGCTAATGTAGACAGTGATGTAAGTGGAAGGCTCAGTGTTAGCACATCCTGACCCCGAATTTTTAGCACCTAAAAAAACTAACCTAAGGGGTGTCAAACATGCTGTCCATGGGCTGTGTGCAACCTGCATATACCTCACACCAAAGCAACACTTCCTCTTGATTAGCTTTCAGAAGATTTGATGTTGGAGAAAACAACACCCACCTAAAATGGAATTAGGTCATTCCTAGATTGTTTTGTGCAAGCACCACCAGTGAAAAGTGGAGTGACCACCCTCTGACAATTGTTTTTCATAGAAATGGTCCCTTAGGCAAAGTAAGTGACAGCCCTGCACTAGCTATACCCACTATACTCATCGCTGTAGAGCCTAGAAGCAAAGCTCCCTAACATTCTATTGTGTCTGCTCATCATATTTACATGAGGATTTTAAGCCCTCGTCTAAACAAAGGTGTGACACTGTTGAGGATCAGAAGGGATGGCTGACACCCAGAGTCTCTATCCCACTGTGTGAGTCATTCTACACCACCACCACCTCACTACCCGGGGAATATCATAGTGCTCTCTGTCATGTTCACTCACAATAATCACTGGAAATGCTCCAGTCCTTTAGTGAGCAGCATCATTTGTGAGTTCTGCTGGTGAGTTCCTACTGGAGGATGGGATACTTTTGTTTTTCACTGACTAACAGTACTCCCTTAATCAGAATATGATCGGGGGAGATGGTTCTTCTCATCTCTTCCACTAACTGGGGTTATGTCTCAGAGGTCACCACACCCTACAGCTCCATACACTACACTGTTATTTCACCCGAAATAGGCTGATCCAGGCAGGCTGAGGAGGCTGGGGCAGGTCCAGCTGTGCACTCACCCAGGCAGGCCCGCGACGTTCTGTTGGGGTTTGTGTTAAAGTGCTCAATCCATGCGTACTCATTATATAAGGGTTTGTGTAAGGCATTTTCATTAATGCACTCATGCATCACGTGTATGCTTTGCATATAGTTCCATTGGTCATTTTCATAGAACATTCTATCTAATGGAAACATTTGAGTAAATGAGGGATACAAAGTATATTGAAAGCAGGTGCTTCCACACAGGTGTGGTTCCTGAGTTAATTAAGCAATTACATTTACATTGACATTTTAGTCATTTAGCAGACGCTCTTATCCAGAGCGACTTACAGTTAGTGCATGTTAATGCAATTAACATCCTATCATGCTTAGGATCATGCATACAAATGTTGGGCAGGCCATTATTTTGGCTACCATGGCTATGCCTCCATAGCATGACAATCCCTCCATCCACAGGGCACGAGTGGCCACTGAATGGTTTGATGAGCATGAAAACAATTTAAACCATACGCCATGGCCTTCTCAGTCACCAGATCTCAACCCAATTGAACACGTATGGGAGATTCTAGAGTGGTGCCAGAGACAGCGTTTTCCACCACCATCTACAAAACACCAAATTATGGAATTTATTGTGGAAGTATGGTGTCACATCCCTCCAATAGAGTTCCAGACACGTGTAGAATCTATGCCAAGGTGCATTGAAGTTGTTATGGCTTGTGGTGGCCCAACGCCCTATTAAGACACTTTATGTTGTGTTTCCTCTATTTTGGCAGTTACCTGTATGTAAGAATATGGTGTGCAGAGCAATGAATATCTGTTTTTTCATCATCTAGACTAAAATGAACATAAAATCGCAACCTATTTATAAAACTAAGGATTTTCGGAATAATTGCCCCAATGCATTATTCTAATCAGATACAGTGCCTTGCAAAAGTATTCATCCCCCTTGGCGTTTTTCCTATTTTGTTGCGTTACAACCTGTAATTTAAATTGATTTTTATTTGGACTTCATGTAATGGACATACACAAAATAGTCCAAATTGGTGAAGTGAAATGAAAAAAATAACTTGTTTCAAAAAAATATATAACGGAAAAGTGGTGCGTGCATATGTATTCACCCCCTTTGCTATGAAGCCCCTAAATAAGATCTGGTGCAACCAATTACCTTCAGAAGTCACATAATGGTGCGTGCATATGTATTCACCCCCTTTGCTATGAAGCCCCTAAATAAGATCTGGTGCAACCAATTACCTTCAGAAGTCACATAATTAGTTAAATAAAGTCCACCTGTGTGCAATCTAAGTGTCACATGATCTGTCAAATGATCTCAGTATATATACACCTTTTCTGAAAGGCCCCAGAGTCTGCAACACCACTAAGCAAGGGGCACCACCAAGCAAGCGACACCATGGTGGTGGCAGCATCATGCTGTAGGGATGTTTTTCATCGGCAGGGACTGGGAAACTGGTCAGAATTGAAGGAATGATGGATGGCGCTAAATACAGGGAAATTCTTCAGGGAAACCTGTTTCAGTCTTCCAGAGATTTGAAACTGGGATGGAGGTTCACCTTCCAGCAGGACAATGACCCTAAGCATACTGCTAAAGTAACACTCAAGTGGTTTAAGAGGAAACATTTAAATGTATTGGAATGTCCTAGTCAAAGCCCAGACCTCAATCCAATTGAGGGGGAGTGAATGGTTATGCACCCTCAAGTTTTTTGTTTTGTTGTCTTATTTCTTGTTTGTTTCACAATAAAAAATATTTTGCATCTTCATAGTGGTAGGCATGTTGTGTAAATCAAATGATACAAACCCCCCCAAAATCAGGTTGTAAGGCAACAAAAAAGGAAAAATGCATACCAGTACTTAACATTCAAAGATTCAACAAACTTATTTGTCTGTTTGTCTGAGCAGATTGGTGGTGATTCAGTCCTTGGGCAGGGAGAGAGACAGGAAGAGAGAGATGCACAGGGAGATCGAGATAAATCTATATCCTCTGTCTGTCAGAGTCATCAATTATAGAGTAACTGTATAGGCCTATGTGAGAATATAGAATGTAGAAAAGCTGAGCCACCATGCTGTATCAATATCAGTATCCTCCTCACCACCACTACCACTCTCATGTGAGCGCTTGGCCTGCAGTGGAATGGATGACCCTGGAGACCCTCAAACACCCTGGTCCCACTGGTATCTGCAGTCTCGAACTATACCTGTATATCTGTATCATTGACATAATGTATGCATTAATATCAGTCTGTATGCAACCTCCTTATCCAGGGCTGAATGGTGACTCATGAAGAGCAGTGTGTGAGACAAGACGGACCTGAGCTGTGAACAGAGCAGGTCCCAGGAGAATAGAGATCAAATGAGAGAACACTTGTGCTTTAACAAGAAACATCGCCTCAGGGTGCCAATTCTTCAATTTTACACAGATTACAATTCGATCATACTTATTTGGAAAGTTATAATTCAATTTACTTTATGTAGAGGAGGCTTTGAAGTTTGGCAGCCAGGGGATTTGAAACTACCCAGGTGGGTCTGTTAAGCCTGTGACAGAGTGCATTGAGACATGATCTGTCTCTCCTAATCCACTGGAAAGTAGGCCATGCTTCTTGGTGGCAGGCGTGCTGCGCACATCATGATGCAAAAGTTGTTGATTGAAGATGCGCCTCATACTATATCTGTGGAAAGTATACATTTCACATTTCTGGGATTTAAGTAAAAGAGAGAGAGGTGGGAGAGAGAGAGGGGAGCAGAGAGAGGGAGCGAGGGGGAGGGAGAGAAGAGAGAGAAAGATAGGATCTGTATCCAAATCTTTAAATAATATTGTCTTAATGATGACCCCTACAGTGTAGGCCTACAGACACACTTCGTCCTATAAATGGACCCATTCTGATCTCTAATTGGTCTCATTGATTTGTAACACCATAACCTTTTCCTGTACTGTGGTGTATGGTGATACAGCAGGTTAGGTGAGACACTGTTAATGACCTGGTGGTGAAGGATCAAACAGATATAAGTGATGTGAGTGTGTGGTCTGTATGTAAACCATAAAGCAAAATAGCCTTTATTGAGGCATGAACAACTGTTTATTGAGGTTTGTGCAGCATTCCTTTCAAATGCAATTACACACCAGTTTGCCTGCAGGAGCTGCTCTCTCTCTCTCAATCTCTCTCTCTCCCTGAGCAGCAGACAACTGCCCACACCCACCCCATATGACACACATGTTTATGTGCGCTCAGTGGAAAGCAGATGATATTCCTTCATCCACATTACATTTTAATAAAAATAGTATTAGACTATACTACACAGGACAAATGATGCAAAATTAATGATAGGTGATGTATAACTCCAAATTGGATCAGCTTATTTCATATGACATAAGTGCGTTTGGAAACCCTGGAAACAAAATGACCCCAAAGACGCACGGGCATCAAAACCATACAAAAACAGCTTAGTAGACACCGTAGTTGACTCGTCACGTGTGTCTGTCCTGCCGGGTCCGTTGTGAATGTGAAGACGCCTGTCTGACTCAACTAGTGAGTTATAATCAGACGGCGAATCACGGGATCCCATGTGTGGTGCCAGAGTGCATCATGAAAGCGCACCCTTAATCCAGCGTTCCGTGGATTGGGCAGAGGAGTGGAGTTTGGGTTAGGGAAAAAACACGATTGGTAGAGTTGAGTCTAACTTGTTGGCTCAGATATTTGTGCAGCCACGTCATCTCTGCTAACCTCCCCCTCAACGCGTAGCTGTCCATTGGCACTGGTGCTGAAACTCGACTCTTCTCAATCCCTCACAGCCGTGCGCGACGGAGTGTCGAGAGTAAAACATTTGGATGATTGTATTGACTTTATCGCCAAGTTTAATACTTTAATCCATATATTTTTTTAGGAGACTCGGTGGATATCCATTGATTTACTCAGCTTTCATCAAAGAGCGCATCAAAGATCCACGTTCTGACCCGGTCGTTAACGGACTCTTAGAGGCAGAAAGTGGCTTTTGTGGTGAAACAAATGGTGGGAGGGCTGTGAAGAACCTGACCGGGGGTTTGACTGGGAAAAGCCCGAAGGGAGATAAATCGGAAGCCGCAGCAGCAGGAATGACCCAGGAGGAATTTGAACAATATCAACAACAGTTAGAGGAGGAAAAGTAAGAACAAACCCAAGTTTATCGATCAATTTTGAATAGCCTACTGATTTTGAAAGGGTTGCGTACTATAAAGCGGCGTTTATTTGTGTAATGTCCAATGTAAAGACGCTGCTGAGCGGGTGCCTTTACAAGCCCCCGTGCGCAATGCACTATTTTACGCATCAGTGGGATCCACGGCGTGCTCTCTAGCTCACCACACAGCTGCTACACTCGATAAATGAGCTTTCTTTCAGGTTTCAAGAATTAGGCTATATAGGACGGTTTTCCATTGGAATCCTTGCAATAGCCTAGTCCAGAAACAAAAATGTGTAAATAATCCCAGTGAGTTGAATGCCGAATTATACTGTAAAATGGACTCGTTTTCCAATAAGCATATACTGTGCTTAATGCTTCAGTTTGGTACCTGTCCTCAGATTCATTCTAAAGCGTGAATTCAGTTACTTTTATGTCCAATTTATCTAAAAATGTATTGATGTAAAATGTGGAATCTCATCCTCAATGAGCTCTCCAAATAGTTTCCTCCCTTTCATGCATGTCCCTGTGATGTAGGCCTACATCTACATTTTGCTCACAAAGAGTAGACACCTCAACAGAATACATTAGTCTGATGTGAGTATCTCTGATCTTGAAATGTATTTTTATCTGAGGTATAACAAAGAAACCCATTGCCATAGCCATAGACTGTCCTCTGTCACATATCAGTAAAATATCTGATAATTTCCATTGACCTTACCCAAATTCCCCTATGTGAGAGGAGGAGCAGATGTCCTCAAGGTTTGAAACAGATGATTCTACAAAAGCTCATAGATCTGAACATATATATTGTCCTGTGAAAGAAATACCCTTGAAATGTGTCTTATGATGTGCAGTACCTCCACACACCTGTATCTATATGAAAAGTATACTTCATTAAAAAGAAATGGGTAGTACTACAGGGCACTACCCTGACCTAAGGTCACATGGCTCCAGGCTCCAGGACAGACAGCCTGTTTGCTGTTGACATGTCAGGCATGGTGGAGCATCCACTGACTCCCCTCAGAGACCAGCCTCAACTGTCCACAGCCCACAGCCCACTTTGACTTGAATCCCATACCATCATACATTACACTGACCTTCATGGGAGGTGAGCTATTATAATGTGGCTACCGCCATACAATAGATCACAGCACAAACCCTGGTGTCAGTGCTCTGTATAATCCACAGAGAATAGGGTTGTTGGAATGGGGTTGTTTGCAGTGGCATGTCATATATAGTCATGTTATCAGGCACAGTAGTCACAATGACATCCCCTGGTTATATGATGCCCTTGAGAGGAAAAGACACAAGACTCGTCATCTCAGTGCGATCAGAGAAAGGAGCTCTACCATTGGCTCTCACAGAGCGCTGGCTTATGTGCTGCTGTGTGGTGTTTTACATGCTCATGTTCATTCATAGTGGGCAAGATAACAGTAATGCCACCGTGAATATATACTGAGTGAACAAAACATTAAGAACACCTGTTCTTTCCATGACATAGACTGAGCAGTTGAATCCAGGTGAAAGCTATAATCCTTTATTTATGTCACTTGTTAAATCCACTTCAAGTCAGTATAGATGAAGGGGAGGAGACAGGTTAAAGAAGGATTTTTAAGCCTTGAGACAATTGAGACATGGATTGTGTATGTGAATGGGCAAGTCAAGAGATTGAAGTGCCTTTGAACGGGGTATGGTAGTAGGTGCCGGCGCACCGGTTTGTGTCCAAGAACTGCAACGCTGCTAGGTTTTTCACGCTCAACAGTGTCCCGTGTGTATCAAGAATGGTCCACCACCCAAAGGACTTCCAGCCAACTTGACACAACTGTGGGAAGCATCCCTGTGGAACGCTTTCGACACCTTGTAGAGTCCATACCCCGACGCATTGAGGGCAAAAGGGGGTGCAACTCAATATTAGGAAGGTGTTCTTGATGTTTTGTACACTCAGTATATATCCCCTCAGGGCCAGCCCTAGCCTTTTGGGGGACCAAGGCAAGATTTGGTTGGGGGGGTCCCAACCTCACGGGCAAAACATTTTAGTGACCCCCTCTTGACAGCGGAGAGAACATTTTGAAGTTTTAAAGCAAGTTTTCTTCATTTTTCCATGGGGCGGAGAGAAAAAAGTACAGTTTTAAAGCAAATTTCCTGAAATTCTACACATTTTGCCATGACTTATGCCATGTTCATATGATATCTGAATGAGAGTGACTAACAAAATCAATTGGGGCCCCCTGGAGGTCAGGCCCTTCGTGCTCGGTCGGTAAATCGGCCATGATTACTACACGTTTACTAGCTGGGTAGACTAATTTACCAATCTAAAAAATATTAGCTGACATGGGCTAATTGAGTGACTGTCAGTGACTGACATAACAAGGAAAACTGCTGATAGGGCCCTAGGCGACCACCTATGTTGCGTATGCCCAAGGCTGGCCCTGTATCCCCTGCATGATAGGGATATGACCTTGTCATTGGCCATGCACATGTATCATGCCATTGTTTACAGTACTGTATGTATGCATTATGATGTCATGCTGTCATTCAGACCACACTGTTGGCATGATCACATAGGTCACATGACGTCATCTCGGTTCATGGAGTCTCTGCTTCGGAATGTTTGGTGCGAGGTGTAAGTCTTGTCCTTTGAAAGATTTAAATCCTATTCAGGTGTTTATATCAGATTTTCACATTTTCAGTGATAGTTTCAATCTGATATTGGAAAATTAGGGACCAAGATTATTTGAGTAATACTTAAAGGGCTGGCACGGAAAACACAAACTGTCTCTTGTCTGCCCTCTGCTGGAGTTCCCAAATGGGTAGTATTGCTGGATTGCTGTACGTGGTGGAGAGTATAAATACCTGATTTACCTCAACATAAGGCTTGCAGTATGATGATATTTGTATGGTGGTGTAGGGCAGAGGACATAGGATGGTGATGGGGTGTGTTGTGGTGTCTGGGTGGCTGTAGTGTGCTGTGAGTGAGGTGATCCAAGGCTTTGGTTTGGTCACTGTAAAAAAGGAGGTGTGCTACTCAGTCAGTGTTCTGGAGTGGAGTAATCCTAGGCTCTGGGTTCAGAGTGTGTAGTGTTATGTAGCATTGTGTCGTCCTAGGTTCTGGGTTGGGAGGGTGTAGAGTTCTGTAGAGTGGTGTCGTCCTAGGTTCTGGGTTGGGAGGGTGTAGAGTTCTGTAGAGTGGTGTCGTCCTAGGTTCTGGGTTAGGGAGGGTGCAGTAGAGTTCTGTAGAGTGGTGTCGTCCTAGGTTCTGGGTTGGGAGGGTGTGGAGTTCTGTAGAGTGGTGTCGTCCTAGGTTCTGGGTTAGGAGGGTGTAGAGTTCTGTAGAGTGGTGTCGTCCTAGGTTCTGGGTTGGGAGGGTGTAGAGTTCTGTAGAGTGGTGTCGTCCTAGGTTCTGGGTTAGGAGGGTGTAGAGTTCTGTAGAGTGGTGTCGTCCTAGGTTCTGGGTTGGGAGGGTGTAGAGTTCTGTAGAGTGATGTCGTCCTAGGTTCTGGGTTAGGAGGGTGTAGGAGTTCTGTAGAGTGGTGTCGTCCTAGGTTCTGGGTTGGGAGGGTGTGAGTTCTGTAGAGTGATGTCGTCCTAGGTTCTGGGTTAGGAGGTGTAGAGTTCTGTAGAGTGGTGTCGTCCTAGGTTCTGGGTTAGGAGGGTGTAGAGTTATGTAGAGTGGTGTCATCCTAGGTTCTGGGTTAGGAGGGTGTAGAGTTCTGTAGAGTGGTGTCGTCCTAGGTTCTGGGTTGGGAGGGTGTAGTTCTGTAGAGTGGTGTCGTCCTAGGTTCTGGGTTAGGAGGGTGTAGAGTTCTGTAGAGTGGTGTCGTCCTAGGTTCTGGGTTGGGAGGGTGTAGTATTATGTAGAGTGGTGTGATCCTAGGCTTCTGTGGGTTCACTAAATTGGCAGCTGTGGAAGTAGGTGAGTGCTAGTGAGTCAGTCAGTCAGTCAGTCAGTCAGTCAGTGCCACTCTACATCCCAGAAGTCTGAATATAATTCCCCAGTAGAGCAGTGGACCGGCAGTAGACTGCATCTGGGTCTCACTGCAAGAGCACAGCCTCCCTGCCTCCCTCCCTCCCTCCCTCCTCCTCCTCCTCCTCCTCCACCCCCAGGCGTTACTGCTGCTCGTCCACCTTCTGTTGGCCTAGACTCACGCTCGTTCATTAACGAGAAGGACCAAGGCGCAGCGTGATATGCATTCATATTTATTTCCGTACTGAACACACGACAAAAGAACAAACGAAACGTGAAGTCCAAGGTAGACAAATAACATACCTTTACGGAACAAGATCCCACCCAGACTGGTGCCAAAAGGCTGCCTAAGTATGGTCCCCAATCAGAGACAACGAGCTACAGCTGCCTCTGATTGGGAACCACCCTGGCCAACATAGATCTAACGATCTAGAAAATAAACATAGAAATAAACACAACCCGAAATATACACACACCTGACTCAACAAATAACCGTCCCCTGAGTCAGGGCGGACAGTACCCCAAAGTGCGGACTCCGACCGCGCCACATAAACCCTATAGGGTAGGCCGGGTGGGCATTCCCGCCTCGGGAGCGGATCCGGCTCCGGGTGTAACCACCACTTACTCTCCACCTCCCCGTTATACCCCTGGTCTGGTCTGGAACCGCTGACTGGAGCTGGATCAGGCACCGGTGGAGCGGACTGCTCTGTCTCCGGAGTGGAGCCGCTGACCGGCTGGACTGGACCCCGGTGGAGCGGATTGCTCTGGCTCCGGGAGTTGAGCAGCTGACCGGTGCCGGACCAGGCATCGGTGGAACAGGCACGGGTGCCGACTGGACACAGGCACCACTGGCTTGGTGCGGGGAGCAGGAACGGACCGACCTGGCTGATGACTTGGCGTCACCCTGGCTTGGTGCGGGGAGCAGGAGCGGGCCGGACTGGGCTGACGACGCGCACCACTGGCCTGCAGTGCGGGGAGCGGGAACGGGCCGGACTGGGCTGACGACGCGCACCCTGGCCGTGCGGGGGAGCAGGAACGCCGACTGGCTGACGACGCCACACACTGGCGGTGCGCGGGAGCAGGAACGGCCGGACTGGGCTGACGACAGCACCACTGGCTCTGGTGCGGGGAGCAGGAACGGCGACTGGGCTGACGACGCCACCACTGTCTTGGTGCGGGACAGGAACGGGCCGGACTGGGCTGGCGGAACACCCACCACTGGCTTAGTGCGGGAATCAGGAACCGGCCGGGCCGACCGGACTGGCGACACGCACCACTTGATTAGTGCGGAGCGGGACTGGGTTCCCTCATTAACCCCCGCTCCTTCTGCTGCCTAACTCCAGCTCCTCTCGCCGTGCCTCTACACTTTCCTTCTGCTCCCTCTGCACCAATGCGACCCCTTAATCTGGCCCTCCTCTGCTAAACGGCTGAACCGCTCTATCGTGGCCTCCTGTGCCTCGTCGTCCACGCGTGAGCCCCCCCTAAAAATGTTTTGGGCTTGTCTCTCCCCCGTGATCTGGCCTCCATCCCTCTTGCCAGACTCTCGCTCATCTCCTCCCAAGTCCATCCTCTCTCTCTCATCACGCTGCTTGATCCAGGATTGGTGGGATCTTCTGTCACGTCGTTCATTAACGAAAGGACCAAGGCGAGCGTGATATGCATTCATATTTATTTCCGTACTGAACACCACGACAAAAGAACAAACGAAACGTGAAGTCCAAGGTAGACAAATAACATACCCTTTACGGAACAAGATCCCACCCAGACTGGTGCCAAAGGCTGCCTTAAGTATGGTCCCCAATCCAGAGACAACGAGCTACAGCTGCCTCTGATTGGGAACCACCTAACCAACACTAGATCTAAACGATCTAGAAACTAAACATAGAAATAAACACAACACGAAATATACACACCTGACTCAACAAATAACCGTCCCTGAGTCAGGGCGTGACA
>NW_025539853.1:0-11120 GCF_020615455.1 Coregonus clupeaformis | reverse complement strand
CCTCTGTACTGTCTCCTCTCACAAGTGTCTTAGACAGACCTAGGTGTTCTGGATACAGGATATTTAAAAAGCTGACAATGTAGCCTAGCAAGTATTCTGGCAGGCAGGGCACTGAAGTGAACTGTATGCTAAGGCTGTCCTGATCTATTTAGAGATGTGAAGCTGTTTGAAATGATGTCTGAGTGTTGGAGTGTGCCCCTCGACTGACCGTAAAAATAATAATAGTAATCGTGCTGACTACTTTTACATCATACTTTTACTCGCTATGACAATTAAGTACTCTTTTCCACCACTGTACATACATTTAAAACCAGATACCTTTATACTTTTTAATCAACTTCGTATTTTACTGGGTGACTTTCATTTTACTTGAGTCATTTTCTATTAAGGTATCTTTACTTTTACTGAAGTATGACAGCTGAGTACTTTTCCACCACTGGTGTCTACACATTTGAAAACAGTACGTTTTCTATGATCTGTGGTTAAAAAGATAATAGAAGAAAGCCCTAAAACCTTTTCTCTGTGACATCACAGGTAGGATTAATTTTTTTATTTTTTTACAAGTGATTTTCTAGCCAGAGGGATGTATTTTTTGTTCCCGTGTCAATGCGAATCTCAGGGTGTTTGAAAAATCACTGTTTTTAAAATGTTTTAACTTTGGATGATGTCATCAGGCAGAATTTTTTAACTTTATATTTTTTATACAAAAATTTAGAAATCTGCTCTTTTCACATATGTTGACACTGGTATCGTGCTGAGATAATGAAATGAGTTTATAAGAGGGAGTTGCTACTTAAAGTTGGTAACGTAAATGGTTTTATTGAGGTCTGAGATATGTGGTTTTTCACCCCTTGATAAAAATTGCATATATGAAAATATTTTTTCACCTTAATTTTGTAATACCTTATCATTCAATATATCTTTCTTTGTCGAATGTGTTATGCCTCTAAATAGACGTGATACGCGTTGCTCTCTTTCTAACGTGCAGGACAAGTTGCCAGATATCTGTATTGTGATGCATCAACCATTTTCCAAGTAAAGCTTTAACCATTCATTTCCTAGAAGGAATCTTTATGAAAATGTTCCTAAGCTTGCTGGTGATGGCCATAGAAATAAGGGCAATCATGGTTCGCTATACAATTAAATTGATTCTCTCCTCTGCTCAAAATTAGCCTTACTGAATAATGCAAATGAGGGAGCTTCCCTATAGCTCAACACCAATGACAACCTGCACCATAGACCATGATAATTGGTTGTATTGGTTACATCAGTGACTGCAGCTACTTTTTCGCAATGTAGACCTTGTTAAAAGTGAAAAGTTAGTCGAATGATTATCTTCCTGGGACAACATTAGCTCGGTAACTTTGGCAGAGTTGGTGCTCGTCGGCGGGCAGGGCGGTTGTGTTCAAGGAATTATTGAATCCTCTCACCTGTCAGCGGAAGAACAGCCTTACACACAAAACTGGGAGGAACATTTTCCAGTGGCCCCCATAAATTAATGAATCAATAGGTTACATTTCCTAAATGTCAATGTGTTAACTTGTACAAAATTAAAGGGTTCACTTGCACTGTGATGATTTTATTTAGTTGTACTGTTTATACACTAGGATGGCAGTTTTATTACAATTCATGGCTTGGTGATATTAGCATCTCCATCTCCATGTTTTTTCCATCTAAATGATTCATTCACGATATTTGTTTGCTGTATTGGTTGCCATTTTGTTTAAATAATTTACTTTACTCAAATTCCATTCAGTGGGGTACATGGTGAGTGTTCCTATTTCCATGTTTAGAAAGAGAGATGTTTTGCTGTTGCAAGTTCGTATTTCCATGTTTCATAAATCATTTACTTTTGTAGCACTCATAAGTTTAGGTGACGGTTGTAGCCCAGAGAAAAATATCCAAATCTAGGAAATAGGTGCTTCACTTCCAACTGCTGTCTCTTAGTGTTCAAGCACGCGCGCACTACACTCTGCGCCGCGGCTTGCCCCACTTTTAAACCGGTGTATTTGGTCTTTGGATGATCTGTCCACACTAAAGAGGCTCTACTCTTTTTGTCAAAGGCAAAGTGGAAATATGTACCCTTCAACGCAACAAGGCAGCTTTTAGAAATTAAACTAAAGTGGACACCACTAGTAAAACCAGTGGAGCTTGTGCGCTCATCTGACAGTGAACATAAATCTGACATGGGTATTAAAGTTTCCGCATCTCAAAGCTGCATCAAAACAGATTTCAAAGATCCGAGCCTCAGAAGGGTCAGTAACTATTGAGAAATGTTATATTCAGTTTCATATTTTGTTATTAAACACTTTATAGCAAAAACGAATTAGACGAAATATTTTTTTACTGTGAACACATAAAAGTGGGTTATAACTTCGAGCATCCTCCATTAACAATCGAAAAGTAGGCATACAGTCTAGGCAACACGAACACAAAATTGCCTAAATACATTTGGAAGGTGTGCAGGGATTATTCTGAATGAATGGATTTATTTGAATCTACATTCCTGCAGATAATCCCCTGCATGCCATCTCCAGTCCAGACTGTATAGTGGTGTGGGTGCTGAAGAACAGCGCATGTAGCAGATTTGCTGGCAGGTTGTCTGTCAAACTCAACACTCAATTGTTGTATTACAATTAAACTAGCATCGTCTGGGGTTTTTAGCAATTCACTAGACTACAATTCCAATAGACTCCACAATTCACTATATTCATTAGAGACAAATAGGCCTACTTTACTGTATTTCTGCATAATGTAGGTTTATGAAAATGCATTATTATAATGAGGATTCTATTCTAGTCGTTTCTGTTGGGTTGTTGCTGTAGCCCAAGGGGAGTCAAAGCAGTACTATGGTCAGGGTGGGCTACGTCACCCATGGTGCATCATGCTTCATGTGTTCTGTGTTCCATCGTAGTTAATAATACTAATTGTGCCAACAGCAGCGTTTTTTATGATCATTGCAACTGGTTTTAGATTATAGCCGTTATATTCAAACGAATAGGTGATAATAAAACATTGTTTAATTGTTACCAGGGTTAATGGGGGGTTAAGCAATTCTTAAAAAGAATAATCCACTCAAAAACAGTATTTTTCATTTGACCACTGTTGATACAGTATACATGCGTTTATGAATTTAGGACTTTAAATGCAAATTAGGTACTCCTACATCATCATGATGATGTAGAATGACAGGAATAGCCAGTCACTTGCTTTTTGAAATCCTATATCTTGAACACTTGATTGCTGACATGCAAAACATTTTATTCCATTAAGTGCATTCCATTAAATGCATTTGGCTGACAATTATCCCATAGATAAAAGCAGTGGTGTAAAGTATTTAAGTGAAATACTTTTAAAGTACTACTAAAGTCGTTTTTGGGGGTATCTGTACTTTACTTTAAATAATGTACTTTTACCCATACATTTTCCCTGACACCCAAAAGTACTTTGTTATACTTTGGAATGCTTAGCAGGACAGGAAAATGGTCCAATTCACTCACTTATCAAGAGAACATCTCTGGTCATCCCTACTGCCTCTGATCTCGCAGACTCACTAAACACACATGCTTCATTTGTAAATTATGTTATAAGGAATTTGAAACTATTTATACTTTTACTTTTACTTTTGACACGTAAGTATATTTTAGCAATTATATTTACTTTTGATACTTAAGTATATTTCAAAACCAAATGCTTTTAGACTTTTTACTCAAGTAGTATTTTGCTTGGTGACTAAAGAACTAAAATGGAGAATACACGGGTTTGTAGGGGGTCTATTGTGTGTGTGTGTGTGTGCTAGTCGTATTTAAAATTGACAAAATCTGCACTCCCTTCTCACTTTGACACACATTACAAGATGAGAGACGCCAAGGCCATACAATCGAAAGTGCCCTAATATCACACACACACAGGAATCCCTTTGGGGTCTCAATCATACTGTGGGAATAATTGAGTGGATACAGCAGCAAGGCATTCAGACTGTGAGTGTGTGAGTGTGTGCGTGTGTTTGTGTGTGTGTGGCCGTGTGCGTGTGTGTTATATGTCCGTATGAAAATGTGTGTGACCTCACTCAGTTGAACAAGCAGGTAATCTAATGCTTTAAGTAGCTCTCAAGAGTAGTCTACAATAAATCATAAATGCTAAACGAGATAATGGTTGTGGTTATGTTTGATTAAGCACAGCAGAAATGAGTAGACCATCCTCAGCCCTAGAGATACATTGTGGGTTTCTCACTCCAACCCTCACCCAGCACACATGATTCTAATAATTAGCTGGTTGAAAAAGCTGAACCAGGTTGGTTCACAACTGGGGCTGGAGTGAAAACCTGCAGGAGGGTAGCTCTCCAGGAACAGGGTTGGACAGCCCTGGTATGGACTATCAGTGGTGGTTTAGTTATGGCCCATCCGCTTGTTAACCATCTGGTTCTGTCACAAATCAAAGCAACATCACCATCTCAACACACACACACAAACACACACACACACACACACACACACACACACACACACACACACACACACACACACACACACACACACACACACACACAGAGAGAGAGAGAGAGAGAGAGAGAGAGAGAGAGAGAGAGAGAGAGAGAGGGGAGAGAGAGAGAGAGAGAGGCAGAGAGAGAGGAAAGAGAAAGAGAGACAGACACACAGACACACACACACCAATCCACACACAAGCAGCTCCCTTCTGGTGCCCATTCACCCATCCAGTGTGCAGTAGAGTAATGTGATAAATGCTAGGTCTGTTTCCCACAAGCTTCCCCCTTTTTATCCCACTACTATACTACATTTGGATTATGCAGGCAGCTGAGCTGGAGAAAGTGGACAATTCAAAATGGGACTGCAATCAAATCTGATAATCATGTGTGTGTGTGTGTGTGTGTGTGTGTGTGTGTGTGTGTGTGTGTGTGCGTGAGTGCATGTGTGCATTCAGTATGTGTGTGCGAGTAGTGTCTAATCACCACAAACATACAGTGATTGCGCCTTGTACAGCCGAAGGACAAATTCTTTTTGGAAATCTGAGCAACCAGAATGTTAGTATTAGCTCTGGTCCCAGGATCACGCTTTGTGCTGTATACAGACAACTCTTATGGCCATTGAGCACAAACAGCACAAACAGATCTGGGATCAGCTACGTTTGCATTGGACACAGAACAGAAGGCAGGCGGAGCACGAGAGAGGGTCCCATTATGCTCTCAGCCACGTCTCCTGACGACCATGGGCCTAACATGTAAATGGTTCCATGGTGATGGCTGCAAGGGGAGATCTGGACGGGAGACACAATAGATCTGGAGGTGGATAGAGATATGTGTGTTAGTCAGACCACCATAGTTTGAAATGAAAGACAGACTTTACGTTTCCAATATTGCTTTGTGTCAGACAGAATTTTACAGCATTTACTATCATTTTCTTCTGAATGACCTGTGATTTCCATAAGGCCCATGCTGGTAAATGCTAATTGTGTGGTAAATGGTGACACACACGCCCAAGCACGCCCTCGCCCCGCCCAAGACGCACGCACGCGCACGCACGCACGCACGCACACACACACACACACACACACACACACACACACACACACACACACACACACACTAACACCACTGCTCAACCTCTTGATTTATGTACTTTCCACAGTGTATGGACATAATCACTAGGGAACAAGAGTTGTTGGGGGTGTATGAAATAGCAGTATGAACTAATCTATAGCCTATGCTGTATGCCAGGGGTAGGCAACTATATTCAGCCACGGGCCATATTTGTTTGATCTGGATAGTGGGGGCCGGAACAGAATAATGATTTGTACACTGCAAATTGACCACAACTAAGCCCCCCAAATTTTTTTAATTTGAAAATAACAACTTCATTTCATACCTTTGATTACATTTTGGAGACACAATCACATATCTATTTTTTTATTTGTGGAAATATTTGGGAACAGAATTCCTAAATTAATGAATGATTTGGATTATTTTTTTATTTGGACGGGCAAGGGTAGGTAGGTGGGCCAGATCCTCAAGGCCAGGTCCCCAAAGGCCCACCCAACCGCACTCTCCTTGTCGTCCCAAATAAAATTATTAAAATATTGATAATTTATTCCCCATTACATATGTCACCAGTACGCTCTAGTAAATGTACTAGCACCTCCCTAAATGTGGTTAGCATTAACGTCTGTTAATGCATTTAATTAATTACAGTCATTTACGTTCTCATTCACAGAGTGGAAACGTTGTTTGCAGAGTCCACAACCTGCTACACTTGTGAGAAGCAAGTTTTGGTTTATTTCAACTGTAATTGACGAAGTTTTATCACATGAGCAATGAGCATGTGTCTGGTTTCTCTGACCTGGTAATGCTGAGGGAGCACGCGTGCCTGGGAATGCATAGAAGTACCTGACCGGCTGCTCGCAAATGGAGGAAAGTGTGCATTGGGGATGTCTGATTTGAATCTGGGATTGTCTTAAACTCACCACATCCACTATTAATAAGCTGAGCTTCTCAGTCATTTTTTTCTTCACCTCCTACATAGTAAGTCAACGAATTCTGTTTTTCGAACACCCATTGCGAATGATAATAGTTCTCACAGTACAGTACAGTGTCATGATCTGATGGTACCCATAAATCCAGTGGAAACGTCATAAAATACCTGAACACTTTAACCTTTATGCAAAAACAGCTGTCTAACCGAAGCTCACTGGTGCAGAATCTCTGAGGGGCCCAGAATAGGCTAGTTGATACAATGTTGCAAGTTCGCTAGCAACAGCCCCAGGCTGGACACAGCTGATTGATTTGATACAATGTTGCACTTCACTAGCCATAGGCATGTCAAGACAGATAGAAAGGAAGGTGTAAAACAGGCGAAACATAGATATGGATTCCACTGAAAGAATCTGAATTTCATAAAAATGTTCTACTGTTTCCCTATTTGTCGGGCTTAGAAAATGTAACGAGTGTACTTAGCGAAAGTATTCACCCCCTTTGGTATTTTTCCTATTTTGTTGCCTTACAACCTGGAATTAAAATCGATTTTTTTAAGGGGTTTGTATCATTTGATTTACACACATGCCTACCACTTTGAAGATGCAAAATATTTTAATTCAGTGAAACAAAACAAGAAGCACAAGACAAAAAAACAGAAAAACTTGGAGTGTGCATACAGTCTTGACTTTGTAGAGCTAACGCTTTGCAGCAATTACAGCTGTAAGTCTCTTTGGGGTATGTCTCTCTATAAGCTTGGCACATCTAACCACTGGGATTTTTTGCTCATTCTCAAGCATAAAAACTGCTCTAGCTCCTTCCAAGTTGGATGGGTTCCACTGGTGTACAGTGCAATCTTTTAAGTCATACCACAGATTCTCAATTGGATTGAGGTCTGGGCTTTGACTAGGCCATTCCAAGACATTTAAATGTTCTTAAACCACTCTTTTTTCAAGTGTTGCTTTAGCAGTATGCTTAGGGTCATTGTCCTGCTGGAAGGAGAACCTTCGTCCCAGTCTCAAATCTCTGGAAACAGGTTCCCCCTCAAGAATTTCCCCTGTATTTAGCGCCATCCATCATTCCTTCAATTCTGACCAGCTTCCCAGTCCCTGCCGATGAAAAACATCCCCACAGCTGTGATGCTGCCACCACCACATGCTTCACTGTGGGGGATGGTGTTCTTGGGGGTGATGAGAGGTGTTGGGTCTTTGCCCAGACATAGCGGGCTTTTCCTTGGCGGCCAAAAAGCAAAATTTTGGTCTCATCTGACCAGAGTACCTTCTTCCATATGTTTGGGGAGTCTCCCACATGCCTTTTGGCGAACACCAAACGTGTTTTGCTTGTTTTTTCATTAAGCTAAATGGTTTTTTCTGGCCACTTTCTGTAAAAGCCCAGCTCTGTGGAGTGTACGCCAAAGTGGTCCTATGGACAGATACTCCAATCTCTCTCGCTGTGGAGCTTTGCAGCTCCTTCAGGGCTATCTCTTGGTCTCTTTGTTGCCTCTCTGATTACTACCTCCATTCTGGTCTGTGAGTTTTGAGTGCGTGGCCCTCTCTTGGCAGGTTTGTTGTGGTGCCATATTCTTTCCATTTTTTAATAATGGATTTAATTGTGACACTCTGGCTCCATGGACTTTGATTATTGAGCCAGGGTTGTTCATTTTCATTTTTGGGTGTATTTCTGCTGTTGGATCTAGTTGTTCATTTCTATGCTTGGTTTTGTTAGTAGAATAGTCATATGACTCCCAATCCGGAGGTAACGAGTGTCAGCTGTCGGCTCAAGCTATCTCTGATTGGGAGCCATATTTAAACTGTGTGGTTTCACCTTGGTTTTGTGGGTTTTTGTTCCTGTACAGTATTTGTAACTGTGGGACTTTACTAGTCGTCTTGGTTTATTGTTTTTGTCGCTCGGTACTTTTCTCTAATAAAGTCATGTTCGCTCAACGCGCCATGCGCTTTTGGTCTCCTTCGCTCATTGACGATCGGTGGACAGAAAAACTCCACTCATCAAAGGACCAAGCAGCGTGTCAAGCGGCAACAGGACCCAGCTCCAAAGGCTTCCTGGACATGGGAGGAGATTTTGGACGGAAAGGGGTCCTGGACTTGGGAGGAGATCCTGGATGGGATGGATCGCGGCCCATGGGGCCAAACGGTGGAGAGGCGACGACGAGAGGAGCAACGGGCGTCAGCAGGGCCATCGCCGGAAGGTCGAGAGGCAACCCCCAAAAAAGCTTTTGGGGGGCACATGGCTTGGGCGGCTGGGCAGCAGGAGGCGGCTGCCACAGGGCTGGACGGAGGCAGAGAGGCGGGCGAACCAAAGGGCAACCAGTACGGGGTCACTGGGCAAAAGTAGGGAAAGGGAGAGGCACGGCGTAGTGGTACTGGGGGTGTATTACCATCCGGTCCGGGCCCGGTCCAGTTCCGGGGTAGAGCCAGTGGTGTGTGCCTCCAGTACGGTCCGGCCTGCACCCCCAGCAGACCAAGTGTACGGTGCTGCGTCTCCAGCCCGGCTCGGGCCCGTTCCTGTTCCGCACCAAGGATACGTGCGTAAGGGCACCCAGCGCGCCTGTTCCCGCCACGCACAGGGATACGGTGCGCTCCGCCAGCCCGGCCCGCCTGTTCCGGCCACTCGCACCAGGGATACGGTGCGCCAGCCGCCAGCCCGGCCCGCTGTTCCGGCCAGACCGCGACCAGGGATACGGTGCGCCGCCCAGCCTCTTTCCCCACCAGTGCCTAGGACCACGTACCAAGCCTCCTGTGTGTCCCCAGAGTCCTAAAGGGCCCTGTTGCTGCTCCCCGCACCAGCCCCGAGATGCGCGGTCCTCAGCCCGGTACTCCAGTTCCCGGCACCACGCACTCAGGCCTACGGTAAGAAGGTCTCCCAGGGCCCAGAATGCTCCTGTTGCTTCTCCCCGCACCCAGCCCTGAGATGCGTGTCCCTCAGCTCGGGCACCTCCAGTGTCTCGGCACCACGCACCAGGCCCACGGTGGCTCCCTCAGACGGCCAGAGTCTGCCTCGGCCTGCCCAACGGGGCCTGAACTGTCCGGCCTGCCCAACGCCGCCTGAACTGCCCGGGCCTGCCCAACGGCGCGCTGAACTGCCCGCCTGGGGCCCAACGCTGTCTGAACTGTCCGCCTGCCAAGCGCTCGCAGGAACTGCCCGCCTGTACTGAGCCTGCAAAGCCTGGCCCTGCCATGAGCCTTCAGAGCCGCCGCCTAGACCGGGAGCCGCTAGAGCTCTCCTCGGGCTCAGACAGGAGCAGCCAGAGCCTTTCCGCCAGACAGGATCAGCCAGAGCCTTCCGCCAGACAGGGAGCAGCCAGGAGCCTTCCCGCCAGACAGATCAGCCGGTGAGCCTTCCGCCAGACAGATCAGCCAGGAGCCCTCCGCCAGACAGGATCAGCCAGAGCCTTACGCCAGACAGGATCAGCCAGAGCCTTCCGCCAGACAGGATCAGGCCAGAGCCTTTCTGCCAGACAGGATCAGCCAGAGCCTTCTGCCAGACAGGATCAGCCAGAGCCTCTCCCGCTCAGCCGGGATCCGTAGAGCCGGGGCCCAGCCAGAGTCCGCCAGAGCCGTCCCAGCCAGGATCCGCCAGAGCCGTCCCAGGGCCAGGATCCGGCCAGAGCCAGCTAGTCAGGTACTGTCCTAGCCCGGTAAGCTGCTCCCTTAGTCCGGTGCTGCCTCTTAGCTCCGGTGCTGCCCTCAGCCCGGTGCTGCCCCTTAGTCCTCGGTGCTGCTCCCTTAGTCCGGTGCTGCCTCTAAGTCCGGTGCTGCCTTAGTCCGGTGCCGCCCTTAATCCAGGTGGGTTTAGTCGGGGGTGGTCATGTGGAGGGGGCTACGGAAGCGGATAGTGACTAAGGTGGGGTGGGGACCACGACCTGGCCAGAGCCGCCACCATGGACAGACGCCCGACCCAGACCCTCCCCCTAGACTGTATGTGGTGCGCCCGGAGTTCGTACCTTTAGGGGGGTATTCAGACACTCTGGCTCCATGGACTTTGATTATTGAGCCAGGGTTGTTCATTTTCATTTTGGGTGTATTTTCTATGTTGGATCTAGTTGTTCATTTCTATGTTTGGTTTTGTTGTATTAGTCATATGACTCCTGCCAATCGGAGGTAACGAGTGTCAGCTGTCGGCTCGTTATCTCTGATTGGGAGCCATATAAACCGTGTGGTTTCACCTTGGTTTTGTGGGTTTTGTTCCTGTGCACACATGTAGCATTTTGTAACTGTGGACTTCACTAGTCGTTTGGTTTATTGTTTTTGTCGCTCGCGTACTTTTCTCTAATAAAGTCATGTTCGCTCAACGCTACCATTGCGCTTTGGTCTCCTTCGTCGCTCATTGGACGACCGTGACATTAATGGTGCTCCGCGGGATGTTCCAAAGATTCTGATATTTTTTTATAACCCAACCCTGATCTGTACTTCCCACAACTTTGTCCCTGACCTGATTGGAGAGCTCTTTTGGTCTTCATGCTTGGTGGTGCCCCTTGCTTAGTGGTGTTGCAGACTCCTGGGGCCTTTCAGAACAGGTGTATATATACTCGAGATCATCTGACAGATCATGTGACACTTAGATTGCTAACACAGGTGGACTCTATTTAACTAATTATGTGACTTCTGAAGGCAATTGG
>NW_025539852.1:0-11135 GCF_020615455.1 Coregonus clupeaformis | reverse complement strand
TGTGTTGGGTCATTGTCCTGTTGAAAAACAAATGATTGTCCCACTAAGCCCAAAGTAGATGGGATGGCGTATCACTGCAGAATGCTGTGGTAGCCATGCTGGTTAAGTGTGCATTGAATTCTAAATAAATCACAGACAGTGTCACCAGCAAAGCACCATAACACCTCCTATTCCATGCTTTACTGTGGGAAATACACATGCGGAGATCATCCGTTCACCCACACCCCGTCTCACAAAGACACAGTGGTTGGAAACAAAAATCTCAAATTTGGACTCCAGACCAAAGGACACATTTCCACCAGTCTAATGTCCATTGCTCGTGTTTCTTGGCCCAAGCAAGTCTCTTCTTATTATTGGTGTCCTTTAGTAGTGGTTTCTTTGCAGCAATTCCACCATGAAGGCCTGATTCACACAGTCTCCTCTGAACAGTTGATGTTGAGATGTGTCTGTTACTTGAACTCTGTGAAGCATTTATTTGGGCTGCAATTTCTGAGGCTGGTAACTCTAATGAACCTATCCTCTGCAGCAGAAGTAACTCTGGGTCTTCCATTCCTGTGGCGGTCCTCATGAGAGCCAGTTTCATCATAGCGCTTGATGTCACAACACAACTGATTGGCTCAAATGCATTAAGAAGGAAATAAACTTTTAAAGAAGGCACACCTGTTAATTGAAATGCATTCCAGGTGACTACCTCATGAAGCTGGTTGAGAGAATGCCAAGAGTGTGCAAAGCTGTCATCAAGGCGAAGGCTGGCTATTTGAAGAATCTTGATTTTTTTCTTGATATATTTTGATTTGTTTAACACTTTTTTGGTTACTACATGATTCCATATGTGTTATTTCATGTCTTCACTATTATTCTGCAATGTAGAAAATAGTAAAAATAAAGACAAACCCTGGAATGAGTAGGTGTGTCCAAGCTTTTGACTGGTACTGTGTATATTGTGAATTGCTGAGAAGTAAAATAAAATAAAAAATAAAATAAATCTAGATGATTTCTAGGCTGTATCGGCCAGACCTACAAGCATTAACATCAATCAAAAACTATTTAGTCTTTACATTTCAAGTGGGTTTGATTTTTAGAATGTTGAACTATCCAGACATTCCACACTTTCAGGTGTTCAGGGACTTGGAGCAAATAAACTGAAACACTTTGTATCCCCTGTTTCCTGACACCTGTGGTTTTATGTAAAATTCCACATCCTCATCAGTACACCTGTGGAGTCTATGCACCAGATACATTCAGTCTGTACCTGTCTGGTGGTACAGTACGTTGATACATGTACAAATACTCATCTATTGGTGCATGAGACATGCTGACTCATTACTGATTCATAACCAGATGAAGTGCAACTAAAAATGCTATTATAAATAGAATGTGAGAGTTAGCGCCTGACCTATGTGGTTTAGATCGTATCTCACCTGTGCCATGTGTGCACTGATGTCCTGTCCTGAAGCTCCGTAACAGTGGACAGGGCCTGTGTGCTGAGTCAGTGGTTTTGCATTAGAGAGCAGGCTCTCTTGGCACCGTGGTCTCGTTAGTGCTGATGGTTGTGTGTTCTCTGTCAGGGTCGACAGGAGGATGCGGAGGAGTACCTGGGCTTCACCCTCACTTTTTTGGTTACTAGATGATTCCATATGTGTTATTTCATAGTTTTGATGTCTTCGCTATTATTCTACAATGTAACATTTTTTACAAATAAAGAAAAACTCTTGAATGAGTAGGTGTGTCCAAACTTTTGACTGGTAGTGTATATATATACAGTGAGGGAAAAAAGTATTTGATCCCCTGCTGATTTTGTACATTTGCCCAGTGACAAAGAAATGATCAGTCTATAATTTTAATGGTATGTTTATTTGAACAGTGAGAGACAGAATAACAACAAAAAATCCAGAAAAACGCATTTAAAAAATGTTATAAATTGATTTGCATTTTAATGAGGGAAATAAGTATTTGACCCCCTCTCAATCAGAAAGATTTCTGGCTCCCAGGTGTCTTTTATACAGGTAACGAGCTGAGATTAGGAGCACACTCTTAAAGGGGGAGTGCTCCTAATCTCAGCTTGTTACCCGTATAAAGAACACCTGTCCACAGAAGCAATCAATCAATCAGATTCCAATCTCTCCACCATGGCCAAGACCAAAGAGCTCTCCAAGGATGTCAGGGACAAGATTGTAGACCTACACAAGGCTGGAATGGGCTACAAGACCATCGCCAAGCAGCTTGGTGAGAAGGTGACAACAGTTGGTGTGATTATTCGCAAAATGGAAGAAACGCAAAAGAACTGTCAATCTCCCTCGGCCTGGGGCTCCATGCAAGATCTCACCTCGTGGAGTTGCAATGATCATGAGAACAGTGAGGAATCAGCCCAGAACTACACGGGAGGATCTTGTCCAATGATCTCAAGGCAGCTGGGACCATAGTCACCAAGAAAACAATTGGTAACACACTACGCCGTGAAGGACTGAAATCCTGCAGCGCCAAGGTTCCCCCTGCTCAAGAAAGCACATATACAGGGCCGTCTGAAGTTTGCCAATGAACATCTGAATGATTCAGAGGAGAACTGGGTGAAAGTGTTGTGGGTCAGATGAGACCAAAATGGAGCTCTTTGGCATCAACTCAACTCGCCGTGTTTGGAGGGGAGGAGGAATGCTGCCTATGACCCCAAGAACACCATCCCCACCGTCAAACATGGAGGTGGAAACATTATGCTTTGGGGGTGATTTTCTGCTAAGGGGGACAGGACAACTTCACCGCATCAAAGGGACGATGGATGGGGCCATGTACCGTCAAATCTTGGGTGAGAACCTCCTTCCCTCAGCCAGGGCATTGAAAATGGGTCGTGGATGGGTATTCCAGCATGACAATGACCCAAAACACACGGCCAAGGCAACAAAGGAGTGGCTCAAGAAGAAGCACATTAAGGTCCTGGAGTGGCCTAGCCAGTCTCCAGACCTAAATCCCATAGAAAATCTGTGGAGGGAGCTGAAGGTTCGAGTTGCCAAACGTCAGTCTCGAAACCTTAATATCTTGGAGAAGATCTGCAAAGAGGAGTGGAACAAAATCCCTCCTGAGATGTGTGCAAACCTGGTGGCCAACTACAAGAAACGTCTGACCTCTGTGATTGCCAACAAGGGTTTTGCCAACAAGTACTAAGTCATGTTTTTGCAGAGGGGTCAAATACTTATTTTCCTCATTAAAATGCAAATCAATTTATAACATTTTTACATGCATTTTCTGGATTTTTTTGTTGTTATTCTGTCTCTCACTGTTCAAATAAACCTACCATTAAAATTATAGACTGATCATGTCTTTGTCAGTGGGCAAATGTACAAAATCAGCAGGGGATCAAATACTTTTTTTCCTCACTGTATATATTTAGCAATTCCATCATAGCGCTTGATGGTTTTTGCGACTGCACTTGAAGAAACTTTCAAAGTTCTTGAAATGTTCCGTATTGACTGACCTTCATGTCTTAAAGTAATGATGGACTGTCGCTTCTCTTTGCTTATTTGAGCTGTTCTTGCCATAATATGGACTTGGTCTTTTACCAAATAGGGCCATCTTCTGTATACCTCCCCTACCTTGTCACAACACAACTGATTGGCTCAAATGCATTAAGAAGGAAATAAATTCCACAAATTAACTTTTAAGAAGGCACACCTGTTAATTGAAATGCATTCCAGGTGACTACCTCACGAAGCTGGTTGAGAGAATGCCTAGAGTGTGCAAAGCTGTCATCAAGGCAAAGGGTGGCTATTTGAAGATTCTCAAATATAAAATATATTTTGATTTATTTTATACTATTTGGGTTACTACATGATTCCATATGTATTATTTCATAGTTTTGAGGTCTTCACTATTATTCTACAATGTAGAAAATAGTAAAATAAAGACAAATCCTTGAATGACTAGGTGTTCTAAAACTTTTGACCGGTAGTGTATATTATTATCACTATCAAAATAGATCAAATTATAATAATATCGTATGTGGAATTATGAATTATATGTATCCGACTATAATGATATATAGTCATGCAATAATGTTTATGATAGGCTAATGGTAATTATCGATTAACTGTCTTGAAGAAACTCTGGCAACATGTTTGAATTGGAAAAGAAACAGAAAAGTTATACAAAACTCTACTACGCATTTCGATTGCTCTGGTTCGTAGTGAATTACATACTTTGCGTTTTCCTTTCGACATCAATCGTCATAGCGCAGGATGCTTGCCAAGAACATAGCCTTCTTGAGGAGGGAGCTGGGGGAGTGACTAAAGAAAGAAGAGTTAAGATTAGTTTCCCTCCTCACTCGTTCAGCGGGGTCTCCTCTATATAAAGCACTGAGCTGCCGCTTTAACGTCAGTCAAAAGTTACCAAGTTACTCTGCTCTCTAGGACCGCAGCCAACGAGTACAGCTCCACTTCAGCACCAATTTAGCAAACGGGAAATACTGAACCGGCGCAGAAGCTTTTGGATAATTGCCGGATAAACCAGTGATTGAGGTAAGCATGTTTTTCTACATTTAATTAGATTTATTCTGCACCATGTAATTATATGCTTTTGGGTGCCACTGAGTTCAAACAGTTTACAGTGTAAGGAGGAAAGTTTCCCCAAATAATTGATGTTCAGATTTGATAAGAATATGTTAATGTATTTAAAAAACAAATGTTTTCTTTCATCAATGCTGTTGTAAATGAATTAGCCTGTCATGAAATGCTAAACATTTCAATATTGTCTTGAACATTGTTATAACACATGCAAGTGCAGTGCTCCGGCCATCATCACTGTCCACATTTCCGCTTCTGTGCTATAATGTCAATCCCAGGTGTCAATTCCTAGGGAGCAATTTAATGAAAACTGCATACAGTAAGTAGCCTATATCAACAATATACCTGTTTTGAGTCAGGCTTACCTAGGAGCATGTGTTGTCAACTTATCCAAGGGGAGCTGTGTTGATGTGTGACACTCCTGGGCAGTAGAGGACTGCAGAGCCAGCAGGTGAGAGTCCTCCAGGCTCCTGTATATGTAGGCAGGGTGGCCAGTGTGTGTGTGTGCCTGGCTGCTCTGTCTGCCACTCAGGTATAACATTCATGAGAATGATGAGAAAGGCCCAGAATAAAGGCTGGTGGAGGTTTGGTGTGAGAAGGTAGGCAGGGAAACAAAGAGAGGGCCAGAGGAGGGGCGCGGTGGGATGGTTGGGCTGCCTCAGGCCGGCCGGCTGGCTCCCATCGCTGGCTGGGGCTGCTTGGTGCTGTGACAGTGTGTTGATACAGACCTGCCGTCAGACCTCAAGCCGCCGTTCCAAGCTGAGAGAGAGGAGGAGGAATTGAAGGGTGCAGGGAGCAGAGCAATGACTGCTCTCTCTCTCTCTCGCTTTCCTTCTCTCTCCCTCTCTCCGTGTCTCTCTCTGCCATGCCTTCTCCTGCCGGCTGATTTAGTAGCCCTGCTGTTTGTCTTCTCCTGGCCAATGGGGTGGTGGCTGAGGCTGAGGCTGGGAGCCTGCCCTGTGAGCCCTGTGTGCTGTGGCAAGGAGGATGAGAACCACACACTACCTCTTATTCATACTAAAATCTTCTGTTTTAGTAAAGAACTCTGCATCTCTGTCTCTCTCCCCCTCTCTCTTTATTTGTCTTTCTCTCCCTCTATCTATTTTCATCTCTCTATCCATCATTCTCTCTCATTAACTAATAACCCTCTCTGCTGTAGTTCTTCCCTACTCCCTCTCTCCCTCTATAGTTTTAGATGGTGATTTTGCAGGTCAGCCAGAGGAGGATCAGAGAGAGGTCACAGAAATTATGCTTCTGTGCCCGGGAGCGTGAACCTGACTGATTACTGTCTTTCCACCCCTGATTTATATATCACTCTGGAATCCAGGGCCATTAAGGACAATTAATGGCTTCAATAAAATATCTGCAGTCATGTTTACTGGTAGATCATAGTTCCAGAGGGGCTGAGTAAGATTCTGACAAAAGAAGCAACATTTCCTTATGCGCCAGACCCCAGGTCTAAGTCACTGTGTTGAGCAATCGATGGAAGATTACAATCAGTCATTATTATGGATCTGAAAGGATATCCCCAGTTAATTGCTGTATTTTGATAGAGCTGAAAAGAGCTTTGAAAGGATTTGGCTAAGCTGAAGATCAGGTACAATGTGGAGATTAAACCGATGAGCTGTTGTCTGACTACGGCAAGCCTTGTAGAGAGAGAGTGTATCCTTTGATATGGAGTAATACCACTAATTCAATTTCTTCACCAGTGAATGCTACAGTACTGTGGATAATTGTTGCAAAATCTCTCGGGACTCCACTTTGTTCTTGTGGTAATAGTTATGCAACTTGTTCTCAATGTGGTGAGATCTGCTGTGACATCATTTCCCTGAATGATGTGTTGCAACCTGTGAAAATGCCTCAATTGAAATGGATCAATACCTCTAATACACTGTTTCCCATGGCAAAAACCAGAGTTATTTGCAGGTAGTTGCTGAGGTTTCA
The DNA here is from genome assembly GCF_020615455.1 of Coregonus clupeaformis. Classification (NCBI taxonomy): domain Eukaryota; kingdom Metazoa; phylum Chordata; class Actinopteri; order Salmoniformes; family Salmonidae; genus Coregonus; species Coregonus clupeaformis. The sequence goes on along the minus strand of NW_025539852.1, from coordinate 4,641 downwards.
TATTGATGGCCTCATTCACTTCTTTTGGAAGTAGTGAGGCAACAGCAATTGACGGAGATGTTTGCTGTCCAATGTTTGGTGCCAGGACTCATGGAGCATGCGCCTCTTGCGTTAGCTCAGTCGTCTGTCTGGCCATGTGCTCTGCTCTGTAACCTGCTTTGTTGGCTGGCCGGCTCACAGTGTGTTTTCTCCCCACAGCATCGTGTCTGCAGCGCTCAGGACCAGAGCTCACACAAGGTTGCCCACTGTAGTCTGCCCAGCCTGCCCAGAGCCCTACATACAGACGCCCAGAGACCCGTCCCAGAGACCGGAGATGACTGCTGCCATACCCTGCTGGCTGTCCGCCCTCACACTCGCCCTCACCCTCCTGGTCCTCTCTGCCAGGGAAGGAGCTGCTCTCTTCCTGCCCGACTCCAATGAGCTGCGGCAGCTACTGAGCCGGTACCAGGATGACCAGAACAGCACCGATAACACAGCGGGCAGTAGGACGCGACGGGCCATCCAGTGGACGGACCGTGGGGAGCTCCTCCAACTGCACAACAAACTGAGGGGAGGAGTCTACCCCACCGCATCCAACATGGAGTACATGGTGAGACACGCCTCCTTCCTGACATGTGCATACTGTAGCTTTAGCTATCATCACCCTCACAGATACGCTATCAATACACTGTAAAGAGGGTCACTATTCACACACTACTGTAGAGCAACAACTGCTATTACATGTGGAATACATAGTGAAAGTGACGGGTTGGAGGTTGTTTCACTAGCTGGAGGCACAGAAAGATAATGAATAGCAGGTGGGTGGCAGGTAGCCTAGCGGTTCGAGCGTTGGGCCAGAAAGCGAAAGGTTGCTAGTTCGAATCCCTGATCTGACAAGGTGAAAAATCCCTAATTGCTCTAGGGTTGCTGTTGATAATGGCAGACCCTGGCTGTGACCCTACTCTCCAAAGGTGTCTCAGGGAGAGTTGGGATATGCAAAAAAAAACACATTTCCAATTCACACTTGTGAAATAGGACAAATATAAGCAATGTATTAATATTAGATAGTACAGAGAGATGGAGGTAAATGTCAGTCTCTGCTACTCAGGCAATACCAAGGTCTTATGTACACTACCGTTCAAAAGTTTGGGGTCGCTTAGAAATGTCCTTGTTTTTTTTGGCCCATTAAAATAACATCAAATTGATTAGAAATACAGTGTAGACATTGTTAATGTTGTAAATGGCTATTGTAGCTGGAAACTGCTGATTTTTAATGGAATATCTACATAGGCGTACAGAGGCCCATTATCAGCAACTATCAGTCCTGTGTTCCAATTGCACGTTTTGTTTGCTAATCCTAGTATATCATTTTAAAAGGCTAACTGATCATTAGAAAACGCTTTTGCTATTATGTTAGCTTTTGCTATTATACAACAGCTGAAAACTGTTGTGCTGATTAAAGAAGCAATAAAACTGGCTTTCTTGAGACTAGTTGAGTATCTGGAGCATCAGCAATTGTGGGTTCGATTACAGGCTCAAAATGGCCAGAAACAAAGAACATTCTTCTGAAACTCGTCAGTCTATTCTTGTTCTGAGAAATGAAGGCTATTACATGTGAGTAATTGTCAAGATACTGAAGATCTCGTACAACGCTGTGTACTACTTCCTTCACGGAACAGTGCAAACTGTCTCTAACCAGAATAGAAAGATGAGTGGGAGGCCCCGGTGCACAACTGAGCAAGAGGACAAATACATTAGTGTCTAGTTTGAGAAACAGACGCCTCACAGGTCCTCAACTGGCAGCTTCATTAAATAGTACCCGCAGAACACCAGTCTCAACGTCAACAGGGAAGAGGCGACTCCGGGATGCTGACCTTCTAGGCAGAGTTGCAAAGAAAAAGCCATATCTCAGACTGGCAAATAAAAATAAAATATTTATATGGGCAAAAGAACACAGACACTGGACAGAGGAAGATTGAAAAAAAGTGTTATGGACAGACAAATCGAAGTTTGAGGTGTTCGGATCACAAAGAAGAACTTTGTGAGACGCAGACCAAATGAAAAGATGTTGGAGGAGTGCTTGATGCCATCTGTCAAGCATGCTGGAGGCAATGTGATTGTCTGGGGGTGCTTTGATGGTGGTAAAGTGGGAGATTTGTACAGGGTAAAACAGATCTTGAAGAAGGAAGGCTATCACTCCATTTTGCAACGCCATGCCATACCCTGTGGACGGCACTTGATTGGAGCCAATTTCCTCCTACAACAGGACATTGACCCAAAGCACAGCTCCAAACTATGCAATAACTATTTAAGGAAGAAGCAGTCAGCTGGTATTCTGTCTATAATGGAGTGGCCAGCACAGTCACCGGATCTCAACCCTATTGAGCTGTTGTGGGAGCAGCTTGACCGTATGGTACGTAAGAAATGCCCATCAAGCCAATCCAACTTGTGTTAGGTGCTTCAGGAAGCATGGGGTGAAATCTCTTCAGAATACAAATTGACAACTAGAATGCCAAAGGTCTGCAAGACTGTAATTGCTGCAAATGGAGGATTCTTTGACGAAAGCAAAGTTTGAAGGACACAATTATTATTTCAATTAAAAATCATTATTTCTAACCTTGTCAATGACTACATTTCCTATTCATTTTGCTATATTTCCTATTCAAACTCATTTCATGTATGTTTTCATGGAAAACAAGGACATTTCTAAGTGACCCCAAACTTTTGAACGGTAGTGTATATGGGTCAGCGATATAATGTAGGTGAGTGTTTATAGGCTCCACTTTTGATGGGAGGGTGTTGGTTTTACTACTGTTAGGTTCTGAACAAACAAAGTAAAAACTCACGGACAACTAGAAAAAGCTCAAACTAAGTTTACAGCTGCAAAGACAAAGACATGATTATGCAAGCACATATATTTATACCCTCCAACTAGGCGGAGTCAACTCCTTGCACATCTAGACAGCCAATACATCTCTGTTGCTTGTCAGGAACTTAATTGGTTCCTCTCACTGGTGTAGTCATGGCCCTGCCTGATGCTAGAACCTTCGTGGACGTGGAAGTATATGTGTGTGAAAGACAGTGGGGAAAAAAAGTATTTAGTCAGCCACCAATTGTGCAAGTTCTCCCACTTAAAAAGATGAGAGAGGCCTGTAATTTTCATCATAGGTACACGTCAACTATGACAGACAAATTGAGGAAAAAAAATCCAGAACATCACATTGTAGGATTTTTATGGAATTTATTGCAAATTATGGTGGAAAATAAGTATTTGGTCACCTACAAACAAGCAAGATTTCTGGCTCTCACAGACCTGTAACTTCTTCTTTAAGAGGCTCCTCTGTCCTCCACTCGTTACCTGTATTAATGGCACCTGTTTGAACTTGTTATCAGTATAAAAGACACCTGTCCACAACCTCAAACAGTCACCTCCAAACTCCACTATGGCCAAGACCAAAGAGCTGTCAAAGGACACCATAAACAAAATTGTGGGACCTGCACCAGGCTGGGAAGACTGAATCTGCAATAGGTAAGCAGCTTGGTTTGAAGACATCAACTGTGGGAGCAATTATTAGAAATGGAAGACATACAAGACCACTGATAATCTCCCTCGATCTGGGGCTCCACGCAAGATCTCACCCCGTGGGTCAAAATGATCACAAGAACGGTGAGCAAAAATCCCAGAACCACACGGGGGACCTAGTGAATGACCTGCAGAGAGCTGGGACCAAAGTAACAAAGCCTACCATCAGTAACACACTACGCGCCAGGGACACAATCCTGCAGTGCCAGACGTGTCCCCTGCTTAAGCCAGTACATTTCCAGGCCCGTCTGAAGTTTGCTAGAGTGCATTTGGATGATCCAGAAGAGGATTGGGAGAATGTCATATGGTCAGATGAAACCAAAATATAACTTTTTGGTAAAAACTCAACTCGTCGTGTTTGGAGGACAAAGAATGCTGAGGTTGCATCCAAAGAACACCATACCTATTGTGAAGCATGGGGGTGGAAACATCATGCTTTGGGGCTGTTTTTCTGCAAAGGGACCAGGACGACTGATCCGTGTAAAGGAAAGAATGAATGGGGCCATGTATCGTGAGATTTTGAGTGAAAACCTCCATCAGCAAGGGCATTGAAGACGAAACGTGGCGCTGGGTCTTTCAGCATGACAATGATCCCAAACACACCGCCCGGGCAACGAAGGAGTGGCTTCGTAAGAAGCATTTCAAGGTCCTGGAGTGGCCTAGCCAGTCTCCAGATTTCAACCCCATAGTAAATCTTTGGAGGGAGTTGAAAGTCCGTGTTGCCCAGCGACAGCCCCAAAACATCACTGCTCTAGAGGAGATCTGCATGGAGGAATGGGCCAAAATACCAGCAACAGTGTGTGAAAACCTTGTGAAGACTTACAGAAAACGTTTGACCTGTGTCATTGCCAACAAAGGGTTGAGAAACTTGAGTTATTGACCAAATACTTATTTTCCACCATAATTTGCAAGTAAATTCATAAAAAATCCTACAATGTGATTTTCAGGAAATCTTTTTCTCATTTTGTCTGTCATAGTTGACATGTACCTATGATGAAAATTACAGGCCTCTCTCATCTTTTTAAGTGGGTGAACTTGCACAATTGGTGGCTGACTAAATACTTTTTTTCCCCCACTGT
>NW_025539851.1:0-11131 GCF_020615455.1 Coregonus clupeaformis | reverse complement strand
TATATACATACATATTGTACCTCTGCTCCATGATTTATATTTGAGCCAGGGTTGTTCATTGTCATTGGTTTGGGTGTATTTCATTTTGGTATGTTGGGGATGGAGTAGTTTCATTTTTTTTGTGTCTTGGTGATTGTCTATACTCCCAATCGGAGAGTTCTATTTCTTATCTCTGATTGGGACCCATATTATTTTGTTTTCTCCTTTGTTTTGTGGGTTATTGTTCCAAGTTCAGTATATTGTCACTGTAGACTTCACTTCGTCTTTTGTTGTTTTTCGTGATTCTTTATAATAAAATCATCATTTCTCCACGCGCTGCGTATTGGTCCCTCCTTCCGGCGATCTACAAATAACCCACCATAAAACCAAGCAGCCTCCAGAAACAAAGGGTCTGACATGAAGGAACTGGTGGAAGGTAAAGGTTCCTGACTTGGGGAGATTCCCTCGATCATGATCGCCGTCCTTGGAGCCAACGGTGGAGGCGGCGGGGGAGCCACGGCACTCAGCAGCCATCATCGTCGAAACAGAGGCAAACCCCAAAAATTTTTTGGGGGGCACATGGCTTGGAGCGACGGGCAGCAGGGAGGCTGCCACAAGGCAGAATCAGAGGGCTGCCAGGTTAAGGGGAGCTGACGGAGGCAGAAAGGGCCATTCAGTGGAGGCTACCAGGTCAAAGGGGGGCTACTGGGTAAAGCAGGGAAGGAAGGTGTTGAGGCACGGCGTGAGGTACTGGGGTGTATAACCAGTTCGGTCCGACCCTTCCTAGTCCCGAGTGCAGCCAGTAGTGTAGTGTTCCCCGTCCAGATGCGGCCTGTTCCGGTCCCTCGCACTAAGTGTAAGGTCCGCGTCGCTTCACCCGGTTCGGCCTGTTCCTCCGTACACCAAGTATGCGGTGCGCGTCGCCAGCTCAGCCCGGCCTGTTCCTCTCACCTCCGGGATGTCCGTTCGCCAGCCCAGCCCGGCTCTGTTCCTACTCCACGCACCGGATCGTGCGCTTGCCACAGCCCGCCTGTTCCTCTCCCCGCACCAGGGATATGGTGCGCTTCGCCAACCCCGCCCGGCCTGTTCCTGCTCTCCCACTAGGCGTGAGGTGAGTCCCCGGTCCACATCTATTCCGGTCCCCCACTGGCGTTATGGGGTCGGTCCCATGCTCTGTTCCGACTCCCCGCACTAGCCCTATCGTGTCCTCAGCTACCTCCTGTTCCGCACCACCATCGGCCTATCTCCCCAGGGCCATTTGTTGCTTTCCCCACTAGCCCTGAGATGCGTGTCCTCACCCGTAGGCCTCAGTTCCGGCTCCCGCACTCAGCCTACGGTGCGTCCCCCAGGGTCCAGCATGCCCTGTTGCTTCTCCCCACTAGCCCTGAGATTGCTTCCTCAGCCCGATACCTCCTGTTCCGGCACCACCGCACCAGGCCTACATGCGCCTCAGGCGGCAAGTCTGCCGTCTGCCCTAGCAGGCCTACTGCCCGTCTGCCCCAACCCTGCAAACGCCCGTCTCCTGCCATCACGTCCGCCAACCGGCCCTGCCTTCCCCCAACAGGATCCCACCTTCCTAACAGGATCAGCCAGAGCCTTCCGCCAACAGGATCAGCCCGAGCCTTCTGCCAGACTTGCGGATCAGCCAGAGCCTTCTGCCAGACGGGATCAGCCGAGCCTTCACTTGGGAGGGCAGGATCAGCCAGATCCGTCCAGTCGGCCATGAGCGGCCGGATCCGTCCAGTCGCCATAGCAGCCGGATCCGTCCCAGCCGCGCACAATCCGTCACCAGCCTAGCAGCCAATCCTTACCACATCTTAGCCGGCAGGCAGCCAGTTCCGTCAGCCAGCCCGACCGTCCAGCCGGGATCCCCAGAGCGCGTCCCCCGGGGGATCCGCCCGAGCCGTCGCAGCGGGATCCCCATGACCGTCCCAACCGGGATCCTCAGACCCTCCCAGCCATCCGCCAGCCTCCAGATCCCTAGCCAGCCACCAGATCCGCCTTTAGTCAGGAGTGCTGCCCCTTGGCTCGGTGTTGCTCCTTATCCTGTTGCTGTCCCTTATCCTGGTGCTGTCCCTTAGCCTGTACTGCCCCTTAGTCGTACTGCCCTTATTCCGGTACTGCCCTAGTCGGTGCTGCCCCCTTAGTCCGGTGCTGCCCCTTAGCCCGGTGCCGCCCCTTGTCCCGGTCTCCCCTTATGGTCTCCCTTATGTGCTCCCTAGGCGATGCTGCCCCTTAGTCGGTGTTGCCCCTTAGCGTCCAGGTGGGGTTAGTTGGGGGGTGGTCATTGGGGGGGGTACTTCGAGAGCGGGTTGCTGACTTGGTGGGGTGGGGATCCCGGCCCGGGGCCAACCCCACCTGGACAGACCCCACCCAACCCTCCCTATATTGGATTTCGCACCTTTGAGAGGGTACTGTGACACTCTGGCTCCATGGACTTTGATATTTGAGCCAGGGTTGTTCATTTCATTGGTTTGGGTGTATTTCATTTGGTGGTGTTGAGGGATGGAGTGGGTTTCATTTTGTTTTGTGTCTAGTGGTGATTTCTTTTTAGTTCTGTCGGCTCGTTATCTCTGATTGGACCATTCTATTCTGTGTTTTTCTCCTTTGTTTTGTGGGTTATTGTTCCAAGTTCAGTATATTTCACTTAGGACTTCACTATCGTCTTTTGTTGTTTTTAAGATTAGTTCTTTATAAATAAATCATCATTTCACTCCACCGCTGCGTATTGGTCCTCCTTCCGGCCGATCGTACACACTATCCTTTAAAAATATATATATTTCCCTTTTATTACTTTCCAACCCCACCATCCCTTCCCTAATTAGGAGTAAACTAGTGAACAACAGTGCTTAGCTCTACTTCATGCTTATACACTACTATATACATTTTATACACAGTCAATTTTATATCTTTGTTTGTTTTTACTCCTGAACTTCCTCCGATCATTTTCATGATGTCCATCTGTATGCTTCTATATCCATATCTTTCTAACTGTGCTCTTTCACAAAAAACTCACAATATATAACTTATATACTTATTATACCCTGTCTTACACTAGTTATTTGTTTTATTAGTTATTGTTATTATCCCATCCTTCAGCTCCATTCAACACCTCCCATCTATCTCTCTAACCATCCATAGTGGATTTCTATTTCCATATATTTTTCAACTGTACTGTATTTTTACAAGTTCTAACCTTTCTCTTCTCATTGTTTCTAAGTTTGTGAATTAAATAACATCTTTGCTAAAAAATATCATTTTATTATTGATCATTACTATACTTTTCATCACCCAGTAGTGCTATCTGCAGGGTCACTCCATGCAAATATTCAATCCTTCCGCCATTCCTGGACCTGTGTCCAGAACCTACAAATGGACAGTACCAAAACAAATTATCTAATGATTCTCGTTTCTTCACAGAAATCTGCAGAGCTGGGAAGATTTGTAATACAAATAACATTCTATTGTGCAAGAATTTTATATAATAATTTAAATTGAAAAATTCAAAGTTTTGAATCGTCGTTTTGCGTATCGGTTCATAAACACTATGCCATGGAATCGATGCGTCAAAAATCTCTTCCCAACTATTTTGCAATCTATATGGGATGGCTGTCAATCTTTTGGTCCTTAAATAAACTTAAACTTTTTATTCATCACAATTTTCTTTAACCAATTATGCTGGTCTTTAATGCCAACCACAACAAGTTCCTTACTTTTTCCTCCTTCCCTTTCCTCTTCCATTTTACTTAATCTGCAATTATTTGATTTAACTGTAATTTTGGGTAGAGCAACATTTCCATATGTTTTTAGTTAGCTGCATGTGCGACATACTCCACCATTCCTACCATAATATAATTTACTAAATTATCCTTTTTATACATTTACTAAAAAAAAATTTTTTTAATCAATTATATATTTGAGTTTAACCACAATATCGGTTATATTTGTTTTTTCTGGAGGATTAAATTAAAATTGCAACCAACTTTCTATGGCTTGTTTTAGAAATAGTGATATTTGGGAGATTATTTCCTTTTCAAATACTGAAAGTGAGGGGTTGTAATCTGAATAAAGGGAAAAAGTCCCTTCTTGAACATTAGGTGAACAATCTTACTAGTTTGCTAGAAACAGTTAGGATTTAAGTATAATTTTTTGTATACTGAAGCTTTTAGTGAAGTAGTCTAATGCTTTAATATTTAATAATTTCTGTCCATCCAATTCATATTCATTATATAAATAGCCCGTTTAATTTTGTCTGGCTTGCCGTTCCAAATAAAATGAAAAAAATGTTCTCATATAATTTAAAAACTGTTCGCTAGCGTAGGCCAGACCATAAGCAAATAGGTAAACTGGACAATACTAAAAGCTAATCAGGTTATTTTCCACAATTGTACAGTATTTACCTTTCCATGTACAAATCTTATCTATTTTTGCTAACTTTCTATTAAAATTTATTGGAGGTAATCATTTATTTCATTTTTGTATTCCTTATCACACATCCATCAGACCATTTGTTTAAACTACAAGGTAATGTAAAAATTGTATTTTTTAGTTATTCAATACGTAATATAGTACATTTATCATAATTTGGTTGTAATCCAGAGAAGTTAAGAAATGTATCTAGATCCTCTATAGAGGCTGTGGAGGGATTCCAGTTGTGGATTTTAAAAGAAAACATGTATCATCAGTGTACAATGACACCTGCTTGTTTTTAAGCCCTGGATTTCTAATCCCTTGATATTATTTTGATCTGATTTTAATAGCTAACATCTCGATGGCAATAATAAATAATATGCCGATAGTACACCTTGTTTCCTCTCTCTTGACATTTAAAACTTTCTCAAAATGCCATTATTTACTATTTTACACCTGTTACTATACATAGTTTAACCAATTTATAAGATTTCCAATTAAAATCTCCGCATTTTATTACCCCATCATACTTTATCAAATCCTTTTCGAAGTCTGCTATATGTAGGCCTGGTTTCCCATTTTTCATTGTTCTATTTTTCCAGTACTTACCTTATATTATCTCCAATTTGCCCATTAAAAAACCTGTCTGATTAAATAATAATTCCACAATACCTTTTTAATTCTATGCCTATACATTTTGCTAAATTTTTCCCAACACTGAAGTGTAGCCCCAATTTTTTAATGGACTGATCTTTATATTTTCCACTTGTATCCTGTTTCAGTAATAATGAAATCAACCTTCTTCTTGAGTGTCTATAATCTACCATTTACATAGTGTTAAAACATGCTAATAACGGATCCTCTGATATATCAAAAGTTTTATCACCTCGACTGTAATTCCATCCAACCCTGATTTTCCCATTAAAGTCTTTAATTCATCCAAAGTTCCTCCTCATTATTTTCACCTTCACATGAGTCTTTCTTTATGTGTTAATTTTACAATTATCAATATAAAAAATTCCTCTACAATTTGCTTCAGTTAGGGGGGGATGGAGGCGGCTAAACTACTTAAAGTACTTTGTTTCCTCCTTCAAAATATAATTTGGTGAATCATGGGTGACTCCGTCATTAAGTAACCAGTTTCAATAAATATATTTTTGGTAGCATTCCTATGTTGAAGATTTTAAAATAATTTGGTGCATTTTTCCCCATATTCCATCCAGTTTGCTTTATTTTTATAACATAATACACATTGATCTTTCTTGAATAAGTTTCTCCATTTATTTTTGTTTTCCCTCTAATTTATTCTGAGCTTCTATGTTAAGTTTTTATTTGCTATCTACAGCATCTGTTCTATTAGACTTTCTATTTCCTTTGTTAGTGTGGACTCGATTTGACCTAAATTGCTTTAGTTTTCAATAAAAATTATGCACTCACTAACTGTAAGTCGCTCTGGATAAACTCTCTAATACTAAAATGTAAAATGTAAATGAGTACTGAATTGCATACTCTAAAGGCACATTTAAAAAAGGTATCCCATACAATAAGGTTTGCTTACCTATGTTACCCAGGAGGCCAGGAGTTGGTCTGATTGAGGCCATTTCGGTCTGCTTGGAGGGCCAAAGTTGGTCTGCTTGAAGTGGTAGTAAGGTGTTGACATCTGAAGTCAGCTACTTGGGGGTACCGCTTGCTCTGTGTGTTCCACTACTGCAAGGGCCACTGTAGTTGCTCTGTCTGGGGTTTGTAGGGCTACTATCTACTACTAACCTTAAGCTAAAACAATTGATCAATACTATTATTCTGTTTTTAATAGCTAGCTAGATTAACAACACTAAAGCATCGTCCTCAAACAATAAAAATTTGTTTTCATTCAGTTACATTTAGCTGAATAATTATTTCCAGTGTCATAGCTGTAGTTTCTGTTCCAAGTTCACCAAATACCCTACCAGCTAGTACCACCTCCAAGTTTCCTCAAAATAAAGCAGGGCCTCCTCTCCTTCGCCATTCAGATCGGTCGCGTGCTAATCCTATTTCTCTTTAATGTCTACCAACTTCTTACTAATAGTTATCTAACCTTACCTACTACGTGGGGAAAAGAGTATTTAGTCAGCCACCAATTGTGCAAGTTCTCACTTAAAAAATGAAGGGCCTGTAATTTTCCATCATAGTACACATCAACCATTTCTGACAGACAAATTAAGGAAAAAAAAATCCAAAAAATCACATTGTTAGGATTTTTTATGAATTTATTATTTACCAAATTATGGTGGAAAATGAGTATTTGGTCACCTACAAACAAAGCAAGATTTCTGGCTCTCACAACCTTAATAACTTCTTCTTTAAGGGCTCACATCTGTCCTCCACTCGATTACCTGTATTAATGGCACCTGTTTAACTTCTTATCATATAAAAACACCTGTCCACAACCTCAAACAGTCACACTCCAAACTCCACTTGCCAAACCAAATAGCTGTCAAAAACACCAGAAACAAAATTGTGACCTGCACCAGGCTGATAATCTGCAATAGTAAGCAGCTTGGTTTTTCACACCCTTTACTCATTATTTACCGTTGTTCATTCTATGTTTTCGGTTTCTCTGGTGGGTGTTCTAGTGGTTTATTTTCTATGTTTCCGGTGTACTCCCAATCAGAGAGTGTCAGCTGTCGGCTGTTTGTCTCTGATTGGAGCTCATATTTAGTCTATGTTTTCCTTTCGGTTGTATTTTGTTCGTGTTGTGCGTGTTGTACACATAGGCGTCACGCTTTTCGTTGTTTATTGTTTTGTGGTTGTGAGCATTTAATTAAAATCATCATGTTCACTCCCACTCTTTGGTCCTATTTCATAGCCGGTCTACAGAAAATCCCACCAAGACCAGTCCAAGCGGCGTGTGTCGAAAGCCATCGCCGAATAAATCTCTGTGCACCGATTGGGTCAAAGCCCATGGAGGAGCTGAGTAGGGTTGAGACGGGGAGCGATGGGAATTTGGCCTGAAGAAATTTTTGGGGGGCTCACGGCTTGCGGGGCAGCACCATAGTCAGCGGGGTGTGAGGAGGAGGCCGCCAGTTAAGGGGAGCCACTGTCACCGAGGAGAGGGATATGGTGTGGAGGCACGGCGGAGGGGGTACTGGGGTGTGTGTCCATCCGGTCCTTCCGTTCCTATCTTCGTGGGGCCAGTGGTGTGTGTCTCCCAGTGCGGGCCGGCCTGTTCCTGTTCCTCCATCGTCGTGGTGCGCGTCCCCTCCGGCCTGTTCCGCCACTACGCACCAGGGTCTGCGTCGCCCCTGTTCCGGCCACTCGCACCGGGGATATCCCTCGCCACCCCGGCCTGTTCCGGCCACTCGCACCAGGGATGCGATCGCGCGTCGCCAACCGAGCTTCGGCCTGTTCCGGCCACTTTCGCGCCAGGGATACTCGCGTCGCCAGCCCCCGGCTGTTCCGACACTCGCACCAGGATGCTGGGGTCGCGCGTCGCCAGCCCACCCGCCTGTTCCCCTTCGCTTCCAGGGATCGTCCTCGCCACCCAGTCCCCATCCAAGCTTCCCGCACCGAGTCTGTGATGCGTCCTCGACTCCCCCTGTCCCTTCTCCTGCTCTCCGCACCAGTCAGTGGTGTGCGTCCCAGCCCATTCCGTCCATTCCTACTCCACGCACCAACTGCTGTCGTCGATCCGGCTCCGTCCAGCCTAAACGGGACCAGGATTTGGGGGGTTGAGCGTGTGGATCAAGCCCAGCCGAGAACCGCCGCTCGAGAAGAATGCCCACCCAAGCCCTCCCCTGTTTTGCTCGTATTTAGGCGCGGTCATGCCAGTCCCCCTTTGAAAGGGTACTGTCACACCCCTTTCGGGACTCATTATTAACCAGGGTGTGTTCTTCTTGTTTTCGGTTTCTCTGGTGGGTGTTCTAGGTGGTTTATTTTCTATGTTTGCCGGTGTGACTCCCAATCAGAGCAAGCAGTTCAGCTATCGGCTATTTGTCTCTGATTAGAGCCATATTTAATCTATCTGTTTTCCTTTCGGGTTGTGGGAGTTTTGTTCGTGTGTGTGCGTATTTTACACTAGGGCTCACCCTTCTTTGTTTATTGTTTTGTGGTTGTAGCATTTAATTAAAATCATCATGTTCACTCCCAACGCTGCGCTTTGGTCCTATTTCATAGGCAGGTCGTGACAGGTTTGAAAACAATCAACTGTGGAGCAATTATTAGGAAATGAAACATACAAACCACTAATAATCTCCCTCGATCTGGGCTCCCCCAAGATCTCACCCCGTGGAGTCAAAATGATCACAAGAACGTGAGCAAAATCCCCAAACCACACGGGGGGACCCAGTAATACCTGCAAGACTGGTACCAAAATAACAAATCCTACCATCATAACACACTCGCCGCCAGGACTCAATCCTCAGTACCAGCGTTCCCCCCTGCTTAAGCCAGTACATGTCCAGGCCCGTCTGAAGTTTGCTAGATTGCATTTGGATGATCCAGAAGAGGATGGGAAATGTCATATGTCAATAAAATTTTTAACTCACTACGTAGTGTTTGGAGGACAAAAGAATGCTGAGTTGCATCCAAAAACACCATACCTACTGTCGAAGCATGGAGTAAACATCATGCTTTGGGGCTGTTTTCACTGCCATGACCAATCGACTGATCCTTAAAGAAAGAATAATGGGGCCATGTATCGTGAGATTTTTATAAAACCTCCTTCCATCAGCTAAGGGCATTGAAGATGAAACGTGCTGGGTCTTTCAAGCATGACAATGATCCCAAACACACCCCCGGGCAAATTAAAGCATTTCAAAATCCTGAGTGGCCTAGCCAAGTCTCCAGATCTCAACCCCATAGAAAATCTTTGGAGGGAGTTGATCTTGTTCCCCTACAGCCCCCAAAACATCCCTGCTCTAGAGGAGATCTGCATGAGGAATGGACCAAATCCCAGCAACAGTGTGTAGAAACCTTGTGAACTTACGAAAACGTTTACCTGTGTCATTGCCAACAAAAGGGTATATAACAAATTATTAAAACTTTTATTTATTACAAATACTTATTTTCCACACCTAATTTGCAAATAAATTCATTAAATCCTACAATGTGATTTTATTTTTTTTCTCATTTTGTCTGTCATAGTTGGCGTGTACCTATATAATTACAGTCTCTCTCATCTTTTTAAGTGGGAAACTTGCACAATTGGTGGCTGAAAGGCTTTGAAAGGCTGTCATGCTGGTCATGGCTCACATCAACACCTTCCCAAACCTAACCCACTCCAATTTGCATACCCCCCAACGATCCACAGATGATGCCAGTCTCTATTGCCTCCCCTGCCCTTTCCCACCTGGACGAGGACACCTACGTGAGAATGCTATTCATTGACTACACTCAGCATTCAAACACCATAGTGCCCTCTAACTCATCACTAACTAAGGATCCTGGACTAAACACCTCCCTCTCAACTATCCTACTTCTACGGCCGCCCCCAGGTGGTAAGGGCAGGTAACAAATCTCCACACTGAGTCCATCAACACGGGGCCCCCTCAGGGGGTGCGTGCTCAGTCCCCCTCCTGTACTCTCTGTTCACCCATACTGCATGGCCAGGCACGACTCCAACACCATCATTAAGTTTGCCCAGCAAACTCCACAACAGTGGTAGGCCTGATCACCGACAACGATGAACACCTATAGGGAGGAGGTCAGAGATCTGGCCGTGTGGTGCCAACACACCTCTCCCTCCACGTACCAGACAAAGGAGATGATTGCTGACTACAGGAAAAAAAACACGCCCCCACATTCTGTCGCTCCGGCGGGGCTGTAGTGGAACGGGTTGAGAGCTTCAAGGTTCCTTGGTGTCCACATCACCCCGAGACTACCATGGTCCAACACACCAAACGTCGTGAAGAGAGTCAACTTTCCCCCTCAGGAACTAAAAAAGATTTGGCATGGGTCCTCAATCCTCAAAAAAATTCTACAGCTGCACCATCCCGACATCCTACTGGTTGCATCACCTCTGTATGCACTGCTTGGCCTCCGACCCAAGCACTACGAGGGTAGTGCGTACGGCCCATAACATCACTGGGGCACTTCCTCCCATCCAACCTCTATCCTCAGGCGTTCAGACCCTCAAAATTGTCAAAGACTCCAGCCACCCTAGTCATAGACTGTTCTCTCTGCTACCTTGCACAGGCCGGTACCGGAGTGCCAAGTCTAGGTCCAACTTCTCAACAGCTTCTACCCCCAAGCCATAAGACTCCTAACACTAATCATGCTACCCTTTCACTGCCCCCCCCACCCCATCCTTTTTACGCTGCTGCTACTCTGTTAAGTATTTATGCATATCACTTTAACTCTACCCACATTACATATTACCTCAACTACACACCTCAACTAGCCGGTGCCCCCGCACATTACTCTCAGCAATTTACCCCCTGTACTATATAGCCTCCCTACTTTCACTTTATTTTACTTCTGCTCTTTTTTTTTCTCAACACTTTTTTGTTGTTTTATTTTACTTTTTTGTTTAAAATAAATGCACTGTTAGTTAAGGGCTGTAAGTAAGCATTTCACTGTAATGTCTGCACCTGTTTATTCGTTTACATCTACCAATAAAATTTATTTATTTATTTATTTACTAATCTTTTTTTTCCCCCACTGTACCTAGGACAGGAGGCTGCACAGTATTAGCTATATAAATATGGTAGCTTACAGGCTGGAATAAACTATACATTAATGGGCCTTTTTACATCATGCAGGTTTC
>NW_025539850.1:0-11136 GCF_020615455.1 Coregonus clupeaformis | reverse complement strand
AGCCCCAGTCGTTCAAGGAAATTCGGGACATGGGTGACTAGTTAACATTAGTTTGGCTCTCTCTCTGTGTGTTCGTGCCGTGAAAGGAGGGGTTCTTCTTTGTCTGAAGCAATGGCTAGTGTAGTATCTTAAGAGTCTAGGATTGTGCTGACGTTTACAAAATTGTGTAACAGCTGAACTTTGCTCTACTTGGTTGTAACATCTGGAAAGCATTACTGATGTTCATGGAATGGAATGGGGAAGTGAGGAAGAAAAGACTAGGGATTGGTTTTTAGAATCACACCATAATACGTCATTGGAGGAGATAAAACCATGTCTTGAACAATAAATAAGGAGGAATAGCTAATCCAGATTGGCTGGGTGTTTTCCAACATCTGGTGTTTGGTCAAATTTCGATGCTGTAAACTCTTTGTTATAATAAACCTTTGAAAACAGAGTACAGTGTCAGCATTGATTCCTTTATCATCACAAGCATGGACCAGCAAAAGTGTTTCTTTTAGGCACTACATTAATGGCGGCCAGTGAGTTTTATTTTATTTTATTATTCTTTTGGGGACGTGCCACGTCTCTTCTTGTGCATTCTAGCTACAAAGCACTACCGCTCAAAGGCGCCGGCAAAAATAAGGTGAGTTTAATCCCCTTACTTTCGTTGTGATCCAGGAGTGTGTGTCTCGTTAAAGAGATTACCGTTCAATTACTTATCGTGCATTTTAACAAGTTCTTTTTGCTGTGTGGTAGGAGTTCAGTTCTAAATTTTCTGAATTAGTTTGCGTTGAGAACAAAACGCCAAACAGTGGGGAAGTGTCTGTAGGGCACACCGATTTGGACACACATATTTTGCCTTGAATAAAAGTGAAAGGAGTGTCCAATGA
The DNA here is from genome assembly GCF_020615455.1 of Coregonus clupeaformis. Taxonomy (NCBI): domain Eukaryota; kingdom Metazoa; phylum Chordata; class Actinopteri; order Salmoniformes; family Salmonidae; genus Coregonus; species Coregonus clupeaformis. Next base: position 10,264 of record NW_025539850.1, on the reverse strand, counting down.
AAGGCTTAGAGGACATTAGCGTGATATGAGTCAACAGTATACTTTTAGGGCGCCGTTAATTTAAGGAAGCCCTTGAGACCAAGAGCATCCTACCATAAATCTTGATAGTTATTAGAATTAACTCTCCAAGTCTGTTCTAGGAACAGTTGAGTTGTCACGACTTTATATTAAATTTATTAACTTTGGAATATAGTTGGGGTGTATATCCAATGTCGCCTCTCATTAATGTCGTCCAATTAGTAGCAGAAATTTAAAAACAATTTAAAAACAAAGCAGCGTTCGGCATGCCTTGTGTGAACGGATCCTGTATGTGACAGAACGTAGCCTGTGTGTGTGTGTGTGTGTGTGTTTGGGTGGGAAAGCGGAGTGAGTTTGGCTGCGTGTGATGACTTCCAATATTATAATGAGCTAAGGTTTTACAAGTTTTTAGTCTCTTGTAAATAAATGTGTTAGGTATCTTGGTTTCAAAGTTAAACCCCTCATTAAAAAGTTAAACCCTCTAGCACAGTTAAGGTTAAATATCTTATGAGTCTCTGTTTGCAAAAACGTTTGTAATTCTTAAACTATATAAACTATGAGCCCCCTGGAAAGTTTATAAGTTTAAAAGATCTTATGAGTCTCTATAAAGAAGGCATTTACACTAACTAATCATGAGCCTACGGGAATTTGGGGTGTATAGAGATGTTTTGTAATTTGATAACAGCATAACTATAAATCTGCAGATAAGTGAAAGATAACAGCTTGGTAGTGGGTTTGTGTTCTGTGTTCTGTATGTTCTATGTGTTCAGTTTGTGAGCTCTGTTAAAAATCTAAACAGTTATTGTCTATGGGAAACACTTTTTATAGCTCCTACCACTCTGAAATCACATTGGTGACTAACTGCGCACGCGTAGAGGATTCATGAGTTAGCCACTCCCCTGCACTGAACTGAAGAGAAGGGAGAGTCCGTTTTCAGTGCAAACAAATATAAGCGGGGAGGGGAATTTTGCACACAAGTAGAAATCTTCTCTTGAATTAACTATTGCTTACTGTACTGTTTTGTTGATAATCGGTTGAGTTGGTGAATACCCAATATATTGACGGATTAATAATAATAATAATAAAATAAATAATGATAAAATGTTATTGAGCTATTTATAATATTCCTGAATTAGCTGTTTGCTTATTTCTTAGCGTGAATGTGGAAAAAAAAAAAGTATAAACTAAACTCTTCTTTGTTCTTTTGCCTTTCTGTCATACGAGAGACGAGAAGGAGGAGACGGAGGGAGGGAGAAAGAGGAGGGGCTGACATCAACTGACACCAGTGACGCAACCCTGTCCAAATCAAGGCCAGTGCTGTCATTATTCACAAATCTACTTTCCCTTACAGGATATAATTGATACATTGTGTTTACATAGAATATTTCATGTTGTGACCATTTCGCAGAGCTTGGCAACAGACTGATACTTTATGTAATTATATTGCACATTACAGTTTCCGTGAATGACTTGTATTGATTAGAGTTGTCTTGAAATCCAGCATTAACATTATTCTGTAAAATTAATGGTAATTAGGTGCTTGATAGCAATTGGGTTGTGAGTTGGTACAGATCTTTTATTTTTAATTGCTCTGGAGTTACTACTTTCCTTTACCTTTCTGATCGGATGTGGTAGACTGCCACCAATCAATAATTTGGTAAAATAGAATTTACAAACAAATTGATTTATTGATTGATTAGTAATTCGTTGATTGATTTGATTGATTGGTTTGCTGATTGATTAATTGATTAATTGATTTGGTTCGTGGTGATGCGATTGATTGATTGATTGATTGATAATTGATTGATTGATTTGATTTAATTAGTTGATTGATTGATTTGATTAGTAATTGATTGATTGATTAGTAATTCATTGATTGATTTCATTGATTGGTTTGTTGATTGGATTAATTGATTAATTGATTTGATTAGTGATTATTGATTGACTTGATTGATTAGTTTTATTGATTGATTAGTGATTATTATTTGATTTGATTTTTTGATTGATTTAATTGGTTAATTGATTGATTGATTAATTATTAATTATTTAAAAAAATATAAAAAAAAACCTAGTCGTACAATGGGGGAAAAAGATATCCAGGACTATGAAAGTCATTACACGGGTTGAAATAGGGTAATCCTTTAATTAAGTATTTGCTAGGTTATCGGCAAAGGAAACAAAAATTGCCCTTCATTCTCAAACAGAAATTGATAAAATATTTCAGCAAGCGATAAAGATAGGTTCAAAAATGTAGAGCTTGGGGATGTTTGTTCTCAGCTTACAATGATCATCCAAGGTAGTTTTTATTGCATCAGAAATATAGATTAATAATAGATAGGGTACCAGCAGAAACAACGATGAAGATGAATTCAAAACTCCAGAAGTATGAAGAACCGACATGTCTGGAAAGCGAGAAGAGAAGGAGGTTCAGAAAGATGAAGATGAAGATGAAGAAGAGAGAAACTGATAAAGGATCCCAACAATAGGAGATGTCTGGAGCGTGAAGGAGAAGGGGAGTTAGAAGATGAGTATTGATGAGGGATTCATGGGTGATATACTCTGTGATCAGAAGGAAGTTGGCAAAAGGAGAAGCGAAGAAGGATACACAAGATTTGATCTCTGTTGAAAGTTGAAGGTACAAAGAGAGCAAGAAGAAATGGAGAAGTGGAAGAAGTAACCACACTGGATAAACCTCATTGAAGGAAAATAATAATACAGTGAGGCCAAAGGAAAGGCCACTGGTAAGAAGATGATATTTCAAAAAACAGAACTTAGAAGAAGACCTTTTGAAGAATACTGATATGTCAACAACAGAAAGAACAAGGCGAAAAACTCTAAAATCAATCATACAGCTGGTGGAGAAGAAGAAAAAAGGTGTTGGTTATATCCCAATCAGAGGAACCAAATCAACAATCACTGCTACAGTTTCAACTGAACAAGGTCAAATGCAACTGTACCAGCCACAACTAGTGGTACAAGTTGTTCCATATCCATAGATAGTTTCTGGAAAGAAATAATTTCAGAGCAAGATACAGGAGCAAGTGAAGATCATCTGGAGGACAGGTGAACCCTTTGAGGAAAGGAGCAACAATTCTAGAGGTGCCCAGAAGATCCGAAAGGAGGAGTTTCAACTGATAGCATGATTAGAGAAGGAAAATATCCACAATTGAAGTAAAATACAATGGACTATGGGAAGTGATGATGATAGCAGAAAGGCTTTTATCTGTGTTCAGCCTGAAGAGGTTACACATCTCCTATGTCAAATCAACCAATTTGAAGGATTTGGAGGATAGAAAATCAGCGATTTCTGAAAATGATGTTTTGGCTCAAACAAGGAATCTCACTTTACGAAGACAAATAATCTGTTTGAAGTGTGAGGATGTGTCTATGGAAGAAGGGGATGTTGAAAAAAGTTCCACAGAATATTTGTGATATCCAAAATAGACTGATATTGAACTCAATTGAGGTGAAAAGTTAATTCGACCAGAGCCACCTCCTTGAAAATCATATCCATTAAAATACAATCCAGGAATTGAACCATAAATTGAAGGACTTTTGAAAGCAAGTGTTTTGAAACAATAAAAAAATTTAGTAAATCAATTATTGTTTTGAACCAATTAGAAGCTATGGTTCATAATATTGTAAAGGATTTTAAAGATCACAGGAGTAAAGTTTTTTGGAACCATATTTTCTTGAATAGATTACTATTCATATGATTGCATAATCTTCAAAAATAATTTACTGTTATTCTTAGTTACTTCATATACCAAGAGAGTTCATAAAATGTTCAACTAAAAGCTAAAATATGCTCAAATCGGTTGCAAGTTATTATTGTATAAGAAGTCATCAGCAGGTGGGAATTTCCCGATTTACATCATCCTAAAATGAAGGTTTTGTGAATAAATCAGTAGAAATGGTTTTTGAAAAAAAAAAAAAATTTAGAAAAAAATTGGAAAAAGTCAGACTAAAATTTTATAAACTAGGGTTAAAATAACTCTAGAATGGAATATCTGATTGTGGGATGTTATATTATTGTATATCGGAAATGAATTATTCATTATCTAATTTTATATACTCATTTTTAATTTCATTATGTTTTAATTTGCATATGTTGTTTTGCAAAAATACTGTTTGTATTTTCTTTTCTTCCCAGAACATATGGGGGAATGTAGGGACTCAAATACTCAGAAACATGACCCAATATAATGACTGAGGAAGTAACGGAAGGAGTAAATGTTCCGATTCCATCATCACGTCGCATTAAAAACACACTGTAAAATAATTTTGTGACTACATTCCAGTGTTATAATTCTTTCTGTATTAATTTTTGAAGAATTTATGTTTTTTCTGTTTGGGTACATGTGGGGACCTCAGATGATTTTGTTTATTTCGTTTGAAGTTTAGGGATATGGGGTCACAGCAGGACAAGGAGAATCCACAGGAATCCGATGGTCACCAGCCTGAATGTAACATTTGATTGTATTTTGTTTGCTGGGGTTCATATGTATTCCAATTTATCATAAAATGTATTCATGAAGATGTGTGAATTGATCTGAGTACTTGGGTGGTTAGGGCACTAAGTTTCATATCGACTGACTATATATTTGAATCTGCCAGACAGGTTTTTCCTCTTACACTCCATACATTCATTTCCTCCATACATTTATTTACACTCCCATACATTCATTTTTAAACTTCATTTACACTTTATAATTATTTACACTACATACAAAATGTGTCTATATAAAACATGTGTTTAATCTCCTTAAATTTTGGTTTATTGTTAAAAGATACTCAAGAGCAAGAATTGTTATTTGTCATAATCTATCTTTTGTTATTTCTCGAGGAAAGAATATATATTATCTTAATTCAGGATTGTGCTGACGTTTACAAAAAATTGTGTAACAGCTAACTTTGCTCTCTTGGACATAACATCTGAAAGCTTACTGATGTTCATGGAAAGGGGATGGGGAGTGAGGTGATTTTTTTTCCCCTTTCTTAGAATAAAACCATGTCTTAACATAAAAGGAGGAATAGCTAATCAGAATTGGCTCAGGTGTTTTCCAACATCTGCGTGTTAGTCAAATTCGATGCTGCAAACTCTTTTTTATAATAAACCTTTGAAACAGAAGTACAGTGTCGTAGATTCCTTTATCATCACAAGCATGGACCAGCAAGTGTTTCTTTTTCTCCCTACTAGTTTCTAATAAATTCTTCTAACTGGCTAATATGTTGGCGGCGACTCGCTCAATTTATCCCACACGTTAGACACGGACACGAATCTTTGCTGCCTGTGGTTTTTGGTTGTTGGAGTCGGCATGCTAGCTCCGGCTGTGGCATCTTATACTAGTGCCTGACATTTTCACAAATATACTGCACCTTTACTACTAATACTAAGTTAGTCTATTCCTTTACCGTTAGTTTACATTATAGTTTCTGAGGTGAATTTGGGGTTATTTTGGGAATTGTGGTGGGGGCCCTCTCTCCCTTTCCCAGATGTTTAGTTCATTTCATTCCGATCTCCTCTGCATTATTGTCATTTAGCCTGTCAACTATGCTCACTGTTTTCTCCCCTCTCCCCCCAGGCTACACAAACCCTCCCACGTGGCTGCTGCCTCTCTAGCCTGGTGGTCCCTGCCCTGCTCCCCCCCGTGGAGTTCCAGGTCTCCAGGCAGCCTCCTGACTTCTTTTCACAGCCAAGTTCATCTCAGCCCATCACCCTCAGTCCTCATTTCCTGATGAAGGCATGGATTACACCACTAAAAACACTGCTACTCCTACTGCTCTCTCCTCTCCTACCATGTGTTCTCTCACCCAGCATCTCGTCCACGTGGGTGAGTGACACAGGAATCCTCATCTCTCCCAAGTACATTCTCCAATTATTCCCCTACCCCATCTTCCAATCTCCTCATTTAATTCACATAATTCATCCTACATTTAAATCTTAATATCCTTGTCATCTATACCCCTCCAGGTTTCCCTTGGAGAGTTCATTATGTGGGAAGCTTACCCTTATAAAGTTCCTTTCCCTACGGATGGCTCACCCCTGACAGATTCCTGAGGATTTCAACCTCCCTACGTCTACATTTACTCATTTCTCTCTGCCTCCCTTCTTTCCCTCCTCTCCTCTTTTTACCTTTCCCTCCCCTACTCACAAGGCAGGCATCCACAAATATACTCTTCTTTCACTAGATACTGTTCTTCTACTAATCTCACTCACTCCCCTCCATGTCTCCACCACTACTTTGTATCCTTTTCTCTCTCGCTCTCCTCCAACACTATTACTCTGCCCCTACACAGATGGTAATGCGCCGTCGCACACGCTCTCTCTCTCCCTTCTACTCTCCTCTTCCATTCTATCATCTCTTCCCTCTGCTCAATCCTTCTCCCTCAATCTCCTGATTCTCCTCCTCCCCTCCCCCTCCCTTTCTCATCCTTTGACTCTCTATGTCCCCTATCCTCCCGGCCGGCTCGTCCTCCCCTCCCAGCTCCAGTGGCTTGTGCAGCTCATTGCGAGCTCACAGAACAGAGCTCCGGGCAGCTATCGAAATAAAAACTAACTCCTCTGCGGACCTAACATCTTTTCCTCCCTCCTCTCTACATTTTCTTCCTCTGTTTCTAAGCCACTTTCCTACCACTCCCTAAATTCCAAACTTCATCTGCCTCTAACCCTAGGAAGCTCTTTGCCACCCCCCCTCACTCCCTCTCTGTGAATACTCAACCTTTTTGAAAAAGGAAGTTGGCACATCTCCTCGTTTGTTTCAAATACACTGCTGGTCCTGCTACACTCCTTGCTTTGACTTCTTTCTCCCCTCTCTCTCCAATAAAATCTTCTGCTACTTGTAGCGGCAGGCCGCCCAGCTAACCTGCCACAGCTTAACCCTATCCCCTCCTCTCTTCTCCCAGACCATTTCCGTTTACCTTCTCCCTTACCTCACCTCCCTCACTGATCAACTCCTTCCTTGACCGCCTCGGCTATGTCCCTTCCAGTCTTCAAGAGGAAGCAGAGGATTCACCCCTTCTCACAAAAACCAACACTCTCGATCCCTCTGATGTCAACACCTTTACAAAACCATATCCCTTCTTTCCTTTCTCTCCTACTATTGCAGCTCCTCTTAGCCACTCTCTTGCTATCAGCTCTCAGAACAACTTCTTATCCAAGTCAGGTTTCAAACTGGTCATTCAACTTGCAGACTTCTCTTCTCTGTGTCACGGAGGCTCTCCTCACTTACTATTTCTACTCTCCTCCTCTTGTCCTTCTAACCTGTCTTTCTTTATACTTAACAACATCAGATCCTCCTCTCCCACCACTCTCTCGGACTCACCTCCACTCTTGAATTGCGTCCTACCTGACCGTGCGCTCCTACCAAGTGGCGTGGCGGTCTCCCACCATGTCTCTCCCCTGAGTGTCCCCCAGGGGCTCAGTTCTAGGCCCTCTCCTCCCTATACACCTCGTCTCTGTCATATCCTCGCATGGCCTCTCCTATCATTGCTACGCTGACGACCACAACTAATCTTCTCCTTTCCCCCTTCTGATAACCAGGTGGCGAATACGCGTCTCTGCATGTCTGTCAGACATGTATCAGTATGATGTCGATCCCACCACCTCAACTAACCTTGGCAAATGGACTGCTCTTCCTCCCAGGGAAGGACTGCCTGTTCCATGATCTCGCCATCCTCGGTTGACCACTCCGTTATGTCCCTCCCTCCCAGGGTCTGCCAGAGGAGGCCTTGGCGTTACCCTGACAACACCCTGTCGATTTCTCTCGCTAACATCAAGCGATATCCTGTAGGTTCATGTTCTACAACATTCGGGAGTCACCCTGCCTTACACCGAGAGCTCCTGGAGTCCTAATCCGCCTTACATCTCCCGTCTGATTACTGCAACTCCGCTGTTGACTGTCCTTAACTCATCAAATCCCAGCCCGTCTGGTATTCAACCTTCCCAAGTTCCTCTCCGTCACCCCTCTCCTCCACTGCTTCCAGATTGAAGCTCCATGTCTGCTACAAGACCATAGGTATTACCTACGATAAGAGGGCGGCACCTCCTTGCAACTTCCAGGCTCTGATCAGTCCCTACACCCAAAGCGAGGCCATTACGTTCATCCACCTCTGGCCTGCTGCTCTACCTCTGCGGACAGCATAGTTCCCGCTCAGCCCAATCAAATTCGCTGCTCTGGCACCCCAATGGTGGAACAAGCTCCCTCACGGCTGCCAGGACAGCGATCCTCACCCCTGTCCGAAGTATTTTCAAGCCCCACCTCTTTAAAATATTTTACTCCCCCCTTACCCCCCAACACAAAACAAACCAAAAAAACAAAACATTGTAAAGTGGTAATCTTTACTGCTATAAAGTGAATCACCTATTTGTAAAATAAATTCTTTCATCTCTAATGCTAAATATAAATGTAATGTAAATAGAAAAAAGGTGGAGCGTTTACAAGCCGAGAAACACCATCCACGTGACCTTGCCGGGGTGCCAACATCATGCTGTGGGGTGCTTTGCTGTAGGAAGGGACTAATTGCACTTCACAAAATGGAGAAATTGCAATCTTGAAAGGAAAATTATGTGGGATATATTGAAGCAATATCACAAGACATCCAGTCAGATTAAAGCTTATTACTTAAATGGGTCTTCCAATAACCCACATACTTCCAAGTTATGACTAAAAGTGTGTGCGGGCAGAATTACACCAGCTCTGTCAGAGGAATGTTAAGTCACCCCAACTTATTATTAAGCTTTGTGGAAGAGCTACCAAGAAACGTTTGACCCAAGTTAATCAATTTAAGGCTTAATACTACCAAATACTAATTGAGTTATTAACTTCTAACCAACACTGAATGTTAAAAAAATAAAGCTGAAATAATAATTCTCTCTACTATTATTCTACATTTCACATTCTTAAAATAAAGTGGTAATCCTAACTTGACCTAAACAGAATTTTTACTAGTTAAATTCAGATTTGTAAAACTTTGAGTTTAAATATATTTGGCTAAGGTGTATTAAAACTTCCAACTTCCAACTAATATATGAGCTTTTACCTGACACCTATTACTATAAGGTCCTTTCTCCATCCACTAACATAGGCGTGGCAGGAGGAGTGTAAGACAGTGAAGTGTCTCTGTCAGTTGCTGCATGGTGCTGAGACAGGGACCAGTGGTGGGTGCTATGGACTACGGTCGTTTTTATTACAAGGCTCATATGACATTTTGGGGAGGATTTGAGGGAGTTTTAATTAGGAATCAGCTACTCTTCCTGAGGTCCACACAAAACATAAAACATGATTTCATTCAAACTATATTAGACAAGCACTACTCAAGGACAGAATCATACACTATATTCAAAAGTATGTGGCCCCCTTCTAAATTAGTGGATTCGGCTGTTTCAGCCCCACAACCATTGCTGACAGGTGTATAAAATCGACACTCAACCATTACACAATCTCCTAAACATTGGCAGTAAATCCTTACTGAAAAGAGCTCAGTGACGTTCAACGTGTCTTTAGAACCTCTCTTTCCAACAAGTCAGTTCAAAAAAACATTTCTACTCTCTAGAGCTCGTCAACTGTAATACTGTTAATGTGAATTGGAAAAATACAATTCTCACCACTTTCCAAGTGTACATACTAACTCACCAAGCAGTTTACCAACACTCACTACGGTTCCAAACTGCCTCTGGAAGCAACGTCAGCACAAGAGCTAGAGCTTCATGAAATGGGTTTCCGCCTGGCCGAACAACATCTCCAAGCCTAAGATCACCATCACATCAAAGTGTCCGCCGTGCAGGTGGTGTAAAGCTCCCCGCCATTGGACTCTGGAGGCAGTGAAACGCGCATTCTCTGGGTGATGAGAATCACCTTCATCATCTAGTCCAATAACGAATCTCTGGTTTAGCGATCTCGCATATCTGCCCAAATGCATATTACCAGACTATAAATATGGTGGAGGAGGAATAATGGTCTGGGGCTGTTTTTCATCATTTCGGGCTAAGCCCCTTAGTTCCCAGTGAAGGGAAATCTTAGCCTTTACAAATATATACATTCTAGATATTCTTTTGCTTCCAACTTCTCTGGCAACAGTTTGAAATCTTTTGTTTCATATGTCCCCGTGCCCGGTCCTCAGAAATGGTTTGTTGAGATCGGTGTGGAAACTACTGCCTGCACACCCTACCCTCACCCAGTAGGCTGTTATACACAGGGGGGATGAACTCCATATTAATGCCACATGATTTTGGAATGAGATGTTC
>NW_025539849.1:0-11136 GCF_020615455.1 Coregonus clupeaformis | reverse complement strand
CCTCTGCTAGCTAGTTCAGCTACACAATAACACAACATAGTTAACCCTCTGCTAGCTAGTTCAGCAACACAACACAACATAGTTAACCCTCTGCTAGCTGGTTCAGCTACACAATAACACAACATAGTTAACCCTCTGCTAGCTAGTTCAGCTACACAATAACACAACATAGTTAACCCTCTGCTAGCTAGTTCAGCAACACAACACAACATAGTTAACCCTCTGCTAGCTAGTTCAGCTACACAATAACACAACATAGTTAACCCTCTGCTAGCTGGTTCAGCTATACAACAACTACAACATAGTTAACCCTCTGCTAGCTGGTTCAGCTACACAATAACACAACATAGTTAACCTCTGCTAGCAAGTTCAGCAACACAACACAACATAGTTAACCCTCTGCTAGCTAGTTCAGCTACACAATAACACAACATAGTTACCCCACTGCTAGCTGGTTCAGCTATACAACAACACAACATAGTTAACCCTCTGCTAGCTGGTTCAGCTACACAATAACACAACATAGTTAACCCTCTGCTAGCTAGTTCAGCAACACAACACAACATAGTTAACCCTCTGCTAGCTGGTTCAGCTACACAATAACACAACATAGTTAACCCTCTGCTAGCTAGTTCAGCTACACAATAACACAACATAGTTAACCCTCTGCTAGCTAGTTCAGCAACACAACACAACATAGTTAACCCTCTGCTAGCTAGTTCAGCTACACAATAACACAACATAGTTAACCCTCTGCTAGCTGGTTCAGCTATACAACAACACAACATAGTTAACCCTCTGCTAGCTGGTTCAGCTACACAATAACACAACATAGTTAACCCTCTGCTAGCAAGTTCAGCAACACAACACAACATAGTTAACCCTCTGCTAGCTAGTTCAGCTACACAATAACACAACATAGTTAACCCTCTGCTAGCTGGTTCAGCTATACAACAACACAACATAGTTAACCCTCTGCTAGCTGGTTCAGCTACACAATAACACAACATAGTTAACCCTCTGCTAGCTAGTTCAGCAACACAACACAACATAGTTAACCCTCTGCTAGCTGGTTCAGCTACACAATAACACAACATAGTTAACCCTCTGCTAGCTAGTTCAGCAACACAACACAACATAGTTAACCCTCTGCTAGCTGGTTCAGCTATACAACAACACAACATAGTTAACCCTCTGCTAGCTGGTTCAGCTATACAACAACACAACATAGTTAACCCTCTGCTAGCTGGTTCAGCAACACAACATAGTTAACCCTCTGCTAGCTAGTTCAGCTACACAACACAACATAGTTAACCCTCTGCTAGCTGGTTCAGCTATACAATAACACAACATAGTTAACCCTCTGCTAGCTAGTTCAGCAACACAACACAACATAGTTAACCCTCTGCTAGCTAGTTCAGCAACACAACACAACATAGTTAACCCTCTGCTAGCTGGTTCAGCTATACAACAACAACATAGTTAACCCACTGCCATCTGGTTCAGCTATACAACAACACAACATAGTTAACCCTCTGCTAGCTGGTTCAGCTACACAATAACACAACATAGTTAACCCTCTGCTAGCTAGTTCAGCAACACAACACAACATAGTTAACCCTCTGCTAGCTGGTTCAGCTACACAATAACACAACATAGTTAACCCTCTGCTAGCTAGTTCAGCTACACAATAACACAACATAGTTAACCCTCTGCTAGCTAGTTCAGCAACACAACACAACATGTGTTAACCCTCTGCTAGCTAGTTCAGCTACACAATAACACAACATAGTTAACCCTCTGCTAGCTGGTTCAGCTATACAACAACACAACATAGTTAACCCTCTGCTAGCTGGTTCAGCTACACAATAACACAACATAGTTAACCCTCTGCTAGCTAGTTCAGCAACACAACACAACATAGTTAACCCTCTGCTAGCTAGTTCAGCTACACAATAACACAACATAGTTAACCATCTGCTAGCTGGTTCAGCTATACAACAACACAACATAGTTAACCCTCTGCTAGCTGGTTCAGCTACACAATAACACAACATAGTTAACCCTCTGCTAGCTAGTTCAGCAACACAACACAACATAGTTAACCCTCTGCTAGCTGGTTCAGCTATACAACAACACAACATAGTTAACCCCCTGCTAGCTGGTTCAGCTATACAACAACACAACATAGTTAACCCTCTGCTAGCTGGTTCAGCAACACAACACAACATAGTTAACCCTCTGCTAGCTAGTTCAGCTACACAACACAACATAGTTAACCCTCTGCTAGCTAGTTCAGCAACACAACACAACATAGTTAACCCTCTGCTAGCTGGTTCAGCTATACAACAACACAACATAGTTAACCCTCTGCTAGCTAGTTCAGCAACACAACACAACATAGTTAACCCTCTGCTAGCTAGTTCAGCTACACAACAACACAACATAGTTAACCCTCTGCTAGCTAGTTCAGCAACACAACATAGTTAACCCACTGCTAGCTGGTTCAGCTACACAATAACACAACATAGTTAACCCTCTGCTAGCTAGTTCAGCTACACAACAACACAACATAGTTAACCCTCTGCTAGCTGGTTCAGCTATACAACAACAACATAGTTAACCCACTGCCATCTGGTTCAGCTACACAACAACACAACATAGTTAACCCTCTGCTAGCTAGTTCAGCTACACAATAACACAACATAGTTAACCCTCTGCTAGCTGGTTCAGCTATACAACACAACATAGTTAACCCTCTGCTAGCTAGTTCAGCTACACAACACAACATAGTTAACCCACTGCTAGCTGGTTCAGCTACACAATAACACAACATAGTTAACCCTCTGCTAGCTAGTTCAGCTACACAACAACACAACATAGTTAACCCTCTGCTAGCTGGTTCAGCTACACAACAACACAACATAGTTAACCCTCTGCTAGCTAGTTCAGCTATACAACACAACATAGTTAACCCACTGCTAGCTGGTTCAGCTACACAACAACACAACATAGTTAACCCTCTGCTAGCTAGTTCAGCTACACAACAACACAACATAGTTAACCCTCTGCTAGCTAGTTCAGCTATACAACACAACATAGTTAACCCACTGCTAGCTAGTTCAGCTACACAACACAACATAGTTAAATACCTATACTCCATTACCCTATTCCACACGCACTCATTCATCAGTAATAAACACCTAACCTTAACTTTACTTAAACCTTGATGCAGCTAATAACCTTGGACACAAATTCACTGCTTGTGTCAACATGACAAAACAAACCCAAGATAATATTTAAAATACTACAACTCAGGGCCATATCATACTGCTTATCAGCTGCAGTTCTGCTCTGACATATAGCTGTGGTGCAAATGATGTTGGAGAGTTATGAAATGTTGTACCGGATAAGGGCACACCTTAATGCACTTCTATGGAGTCAGAGTTCAATGAAGTGTTCATTGCTAGACAACTCACCTCTGCAGTGAGTGATCTCTGGGCATCTTTAGAGGCCTGTAGGTGAATCCTCAGTTCCTCTTTCTCCAGGGCCAACTGGAGACACACACAGACTTCATTAGTACTGTTACTCTACAATTAGTACTACAACATCAATTACAAACTCCTCTCCCCTTCCCCCGTCACCTCTTTGACGCGGTGTTGGAGCTCTACTATCTGGGAGAGGAGCTGGGTAATCTCCTCCTGGTGTCTCATCACCTCCTCATTCTTATGGGACAGCTCCTCTGTCAGGTTCACCATCTGACTGTTGGACTCGCCTGAACACACCCACACAGCTCTTTAATCCTTAGAGATCCATAACCTAATTAATTGTTAATTGACCTGATTCATGCCTTTTTGTGTGTGTGTGTGTGTGTGTGTGTGTGTGTGTGTGAGACTCACGTAGCTCCTTGACACAGTCGCTGACCAGCTGATGTTCTTTCTCCTCGTAGGTGATGGTCTCCTTCTTCAGATGACAGGCCTGGTCGGACCACAGGGTTTACAGTGAGGTGTTAGGAACTAACAGATGACAGGCCTGGTCGGACCACAGGGTTTACAGTGAGGAGTTAGGAACTATCAGATGACAGTCCTGGTCGGACCACAGGGACACTATGAAGGGCTTACCTCGTAGCACATTAAAAAGGCTGGACCACAGAAAGTGCACGGTCGAGGTAGAATTGGCAGTGACCACAGATCTAGGATCAGATCACCCTACCGTTGATCCTAACCTTAACCCTATGGGCCCTAGTCAAAAGTAGTGCACTATATAGGGAATAGGGTGCCATTTCAGCTATACCTCAGAGCGTAGGGCCAGATTCTCCTCTTCCAGATCAGACATTTTCCCCTGCAGGGCCTCCAGCTGGCTGAGGGCCGCAGCGGGCGCTAGGGGTTGGCGGGGGTGCAGCGGCGTTGAGCAGCTGGAATCCGTCTCACTCTCCTCCGAAGCGCTGGCCACCATCCGCAGCAACTCATCCTTCTTCCCCAGCTCATGTTGTAGCTGGTGCACCTAGGACAAGGGGTCAGAGGGGGTGTGGTGTGTAACTGGTACACCTGGGACAGGGGGTCAGAGGGGGTGTGGTGTGTAACTGGTACACCTGGGACAGGGGGTCAGAGGGGGTGTGGTGTGTAACTGGTACACCTGGGAGAGTGGGTCAGAGGGGGTGTGAGTGTGTGTTTTTACAGTAGTGTGTGTGTTTACAGTAGTGTGTGTGTGTTTACAGTAGTGTGTGTGTGTTTACAGTAGTGTGTGTGTGTTTACAGTAGTGTGTGTTACCTGGTCCAGGGTCTGTGCTAGCTGTTCCTCCACAGACTCATTACGTTCCTGGAGCAGGTGGTTCCTCTGAAGCAGAGACTGACCAATCCGAGCGGCCAGCTCCAAGTCCCGGTCCCGCTGCAACCAATGAGACACGCAACAGTCAGTCCTCCAATCACGCGGCCACAATCATCAATGACAACCAATCACCGCCATGTGTCAAAGACAGTGCACCAATGAGAGCCCACCTCAGCCAGTAGATGTGTGACAACCTCAATGTCATTGTAGGTCTTGGTCATCTGCTCCACCCTATCAGCACTGAGGACTGGAGAGAGAGAACGAGAGAGAGAGATAGAACGAAAGAGAGAGAGGGCGAGAACGAGGGAGAATTGAATTTTAGCAGGGGCACAAGAAAACACTCCAGCATACATACACACACGTATACTGTACACACACACACACACACACCACAATAAGCAACATGTTCATGCACAAACACAGACCATCTATACTAATACATGCAAGCACACCAACTTTCCTATGAAACAGCCTAAGACACTATAAGCTATGCCTCCACACACTCCTCGATGCCACTACAAGCTCGCTAGTGGCAGTAGACTTAGTTTGTGAGTGTCTGCTGTCCTACGCTATAGTGAGAGAGGGGACTCCAGAGAGCTCCAGGGGGCACACAGCCTGGTCTAATCCAGATTTGAGAGCACCGTCTGGGCCTACTGAGGACTGAAGCCCCCCTCACACTCTGGAGCAACGGAGGGATCCGCAGGAGAAAGATGCAGAGGGAGAGAAAGCAAGAGGGAAGCACTTTACCTCGGGAGCCAGGGTGAGAATAGGAAGAGGGATCCAGGGGGAAGATAAGCTGGAGGAAGAGAAAGAGATAACGGAGGAGAGGGAGGGGAACGAGGGAATAACAGAGAGAGAGAGAAAGATGTTAGATGGCAAGAAAGATGGGGAACGAGCTGAGCAGATAGAAGAACCTATGAGAGAAATACCTAAAAATCAAGAGCGAGCAATAGAGAGATAGAGGGAGAGAAACAACGAGATAGTGAGAAAGAGAGAGGGGAAAGGGTGAGACAGAAAGAGAGAGAGAGAGAAAGGGAGAGAGAGAGAGAGACAAAGAGAGAGACAGAGAGAGAGAGAGAGCAGAAGCAGGATATATCATGTGTCTACTTCAGATAGCTAGGGTTAGGGGGATGATGATGAATGTTTGTTTGGGTTCAGCACCTGACTCAGGACTGCAACACAATCCCAGCAGCGCTGCCAGCTGGGCCTGGGTAGAGAGATACCAACCCATTTGATTTATTATGGTCAACCTTGACCCCTGCCCTCCAACCCCAGCCCGACCCTTTACATTAGGTCAACCTGGTAACCATCAAATAAAACATAATTGTATGTAATACTATGTATGCATCGTGTATATTACAATTCAGCTTGTAAATTGAAGGGACAATAGATTTGCAATGTCATGTCTTGTCAGTGTCATTGTACCTAGCCTAACGTCTCTGGTTGGGTGGACAGATGACGGGCAGACCAGCAGCAACAGAACACAGCAGACAGAAGCTACTGCACTGCTCCATTGGCTTCAACTGCTGTTTACTGAAGCTGCTTTACCAAGTCACTTTACTACTTGTATGAAAGAGTCTCCATTTTGATAAATCAGATCCTGTATGTACGTACACTACCGTTCAAAAGTTTGGGGTCACGTAGCAATGTCCTTTTTTTCCATGAAAACATACATGAAATTATTTTGAATAGGAAATATAGCAAAATGCATAGGAAATGTAGTCATTGACAAGGTTATGATTTTTAATATAAATAATAATTGTGTCCTTCAAACTTTGCTTTCGTCAAAGAATCCTCCATTTGCAGCAATTACAGCCTTGCAGACCTTTGGCAGACCTGAAGAGATTTCACCCCATGCTTCCTGAAGCACCTCCCACAAGTTGGATTGGCTTGATGGGCACTTCTTACGTACCATACAGTCAAGCTGCTCCCACAACAGCTCAATAGGGTTGAGATCCGGTGACTGTGCTGGCCACTCCATTATAGACAGAATACCAGCTGACTGCTTCTTCCCTAAATAGTTATTGCATAGTTTGGAGCTGTGCTTTGGGTCATTGTCCTGTTGTAGGAGGAAATTGGCTCCAATCAAGCGCCATCCACAGGGTATGGCATGGCTTTGCAAAATGGAGTGATAGCCTTCCTTCTTCAAGATCCCTTTTACCGTGTACAAATCTCCCACTTTACCACCAAAACTTCTTTAATCAGCACAACAGTTTTCAGCTGTGCTAACATAATTGCAAAAGGGTTTTCTAATGATCAATTAGCCTTTTAAAATGATAAACTTGTATTAGCAAACACAACATGGCATTGGAATTCAGGACTGATGGTTGCTGATAAATGGGCCTCTGTTCACCTATGTAGATATTCCATTAAAAATCAGCCATTTCCAGCTATAACAGCCATTTACAACGTCTACACTGTATTTCTGATCAATTTGATCTTATTTTAATGGACAAAAAAATAGATTTTCTTTCGAAAACAAGGAAATG
The DNA here is from genome assembly GCF_020615455.1 of Coregonus clupeaformis. NCBI lineage: Eukaryota > Metazoa > Chordata > Actinopteri > Salmoniformes > Salmonidae > Coregonus > Coregonus clupeaformis. Next base: position 3,820 of record NW_025539849.1, on the reverse strand, counting down.
TCTAAGTGACCCCAAACTTTTGAACGGTAGTGTACTTCTCATAGTATTACTGTTTTCTTCTACTTTATATTACTACTTGTTATTTTGGGACTTTTGTATTTGGCATTTGATTCTTGAATGATAGTTATTGTACTGGATTGTTGAGGAGAGTTAGTGAGCATTTCACTATACCGTGTGCACGTGCCTAATAAACTTTGATTTGATTGACTGATCGTATTTGATTGTGAAAGTGGAAGTATAAACTGCATAAGTCTCCTGCTCCTCATCACTCTACACACAGCTACACTCAGTCCACCTTCTGTCAAGAGGGGAAACACTCCCAGGTGAGTAGAGAAAGAAAGATATTAACCTGGACACTGGTGATGATTTTACTCCATAATCACATTACTTTGTGTTTCTCACCTTTTTATTTGTTATTGTTTTAATCTGGAATAATTTGTTAATTGACAATGTTACAAGTATGTTAAATGTCACTTCTCCAAATGTGAATACATTTAAGTCATTTAGCAGACGCTCTTATCCAGAGTGACTTACAGTTAGTGCATTCATCTTAAGATAGCTCGGTGGGACAACCACATCCCAGTCATAGTAAGTACTTTATTTTCTCTTACTACTCTGGATAAAAAGGATGTTCCGTCTGTGGAAAACTGAATCAATATCATTTTGGTAGAACTACATGTACATACACTCGTCTTACCATCTAAAGATGCATGTAGTATTCATCCTGGAACATGCTTCAAAAGATGTTAAAGTTAGGGGAGTTGGTGTCCTTGCCTGTTTTTAAGACTAATCGACAACACTGTTTGTGATATCTGCAGTTGTTTCTAATCTTCAATTGTATCTGTAACTTATGACATGTTGTCTTTTGTGTGTATTTTGTATTTTTATGTAATATTTTATGTACACGCTGCCATTTCCCTGTTTTGCCAGGTCGCCCTCGCAAAATAGGTTTTTAACCTCAATGGGTCTTCCCTGGTTAAATAAAAAATAAAAAAGTGAATTTCTATCTAATTCTGGCTAATTCCAGGAAGTCCTGTTATGTTATAGTTGCTCCACAGACAGATAAGGAAAACGCTGACTGATCATATGTGATCACATAGAGGTCCTATCACATCTGCTAGGAACAAGGACACATCTCCTTACCATATTTGAAACTGGGTTGACATTCAGCACATCTTTTCATAGATGAAACATCCGATCTCTATAAAATTTTCTGTTCCCAAAACTACAATCCGTTATGAATAAAATCCACAAGGTTTTGTAGACTTGACTCTATGCCAACCAGGGCTCTAATGTCCAACCATATTGGTCACATATGGTACACCAGTGCATCCCCCCCCCCACTGTGTTCACTGAGCCAGTCTCTATTCCATGTGGACACAACTTCTGCAAGGCCTGTATCAGCGGATACTGGAACAGCACTGCCCTGTGCCAGTGTCCACTGTGTAAGGAGACATTCAACAGAAGACCTGAACCAAAAACCAACACAACACTCAGAGATGTTGCAGATCATTTTAAGAGGATGAAGGTGAAAGACGGAGAGGAGTCATCTTCCAAGCCTGGAGAAGTAGCACAAGTGCAGAAGATGATCCAGGAGCGACTGCAGAAGGTTAGGGAGATCAAATACTCAGTAGAGCTCAGCCAGAGAGATGCAGAGAGAGAGATAGCAGAAAGTGTGGAGGTCTTCACTGTTCTGGTGCGACTCCATTGAGAGAAGTCAGGAAGAGCTCATTGAAGTGGTTGAGGAGAAGCAGAAAGCAGCTGAGAGGCGGGCTGAAGGGCTCATTAAAGAGCTGGAGCAGGAAATCACTGAGCTGCTGAGGAGAGGCACTGAGCTGGACCACCTCCACCTCCTCCAGAACTCCCCATCCCCGATCAAGGACTGGTCTGAGATCAGTGTTCCCAGGGATCTGCATGTAGGAACTGTGAGGAGAGCTCTGTCTCAGCTGGTGGAGAGTCTTCATCAAGAGACCGAGAAGTCCTGCGATGCTGTGCTGAGGAGAATCCAGCAGTGGTCAATGGATGTGACGTTGGATCCTGATACAGCGCACCCCAACGTCATTGTGTCTGAGGACAGGAAACAAGTACGCTATGGAAATACATGGCGGAATATCCCTGACAACCCAAAGAGGTTTAGTACACTTCTTGCTGTCCTGGGAAAGGAAGGCTTCTCCTCAGGGAGATTCTACTTTGAAATTCAGGTTAGGGGGAACAATTGAATGGGTGTTAGGAGTGGCCAGAGAGTCCATCATCAGGAAGGGTCCAACAGCTAAAAGCCCAGATGGTGGACTCTGGGCTCTGTATATGAAGGGTGAGAATAAGTATGTGGTCAAGGAAACCCCCCCTATCCCCCTCTCCCTCAGCCAGAAAACCCAGAAGGTCTGGGTGTTTGTGGATTACGAGAAGGGTCAGATCTCCTTTTATGATGTAGAAAACAGGTCTCATATCTACTCTTTCACTGGTTGTACCTTCACTGAGAAACTATATCCATACTTGAACCCCTGTAATAATTCAGAGGGTCCAAACACAGCCCCATTGGTCATCTTGCCTGTCAATCACACTGACTGAATTGGTGTCCAATAAGGCAACAGATGACTTAATCTGATTGAGCAAATAACAATTAAGCTAACACATGCAATTGTAAAGAGTGTTGATAAAAGTGTTGATAATAATGGGACCCATCTCGTCCAACAAGTTGACTCAAGTTTGCCAAAAAGCACCTGGATGTTCATCAAGACTTTTGGAAGAACGTTCTATGGACAGATGATTCAAAAGTATAACTTTTTGGAAGACATGGTTCCAGTAATGCCTGGCAAAAACCAACCTCTGCATTCCACAGTAAGAACATCATACCAAAGGTCAAGCATGGTGGTGGTGGTGTGATGGTTTGGGGATGCTTTGCTGCCTCAGGACCTGGACGACTTGCCTTAATAGAAGGAACCATGAATTCTGCTCTGTATCAGAGAATTCTACAGGAGAATGTCAGACCATCCGTCTGTGAGCTGAAGCTGAAGCGCAGCTGGGTCATGCAGCAAGACAATGATCCAAAACACACAATCAAGTCTACATGAAAATGGCTAAAAAGCAACAAATTTGACATTTTGGAATGGCCTAGTCAAAGTCCAGACCTAATTCCAATTGAGATGTTGTGGCAGGACTTGAAACGAGCAGTTCATGCTTGAAAACCCACACGTCACTGAGTTAAAGCAGTTCTGCATGGAAGAGTGGGCCAAAATTCCTCCACAGCGACGTGAAAGACTGATCAACAACTACAGGAAGCATTTGGTTGGAGTCATTGCAGCTAAAGGTGGCACAACCAGTTATTGAGTGTAAGGGGGAAATTACTTTTTCACACAGGGGAATTGGGTGTTGTATAACTTTTTTATGAAATAAATATGTAATTGTTGTGTTATTTGTTCACTTATGTTCCCTTTATCTAATATTAGGTTTTGGTTAAGATCTGATAACATTCAGTATCACCAATATGCAAAAGTAGAGAAAATTAGAAAGGGGGCAAATACTTTTTCATAGCACTGTGTATATATATATATATACACACACAGGCCCCAGTGCCATCTGAGACACAGGAAGGAACAAACACGTTCACTGGACCAACACTGGGCTCTGATACATTTATACATGACTCGAAAACATGCACGCACACACCAAACACACCAAATGTGCGCACACACACACACAGCTAGTTTACACTTACCTGTACAAACTTAAAATGGTCAAATAAACTAAGCCAAGCACAGAGAAAGTGCAACAGTTGGGTTCTGGGCAGAACAGGGAGGAGTTGAGAGATAACATTTAGCTA
>NW_025539848.1:5000-7500 GCF_020615455.1 Coregonus clupeaformis | reverse complement strand
GGTAGATGGATGGAGGGAGAGAGGTGGAACCGGAAGACAGGAAGAGAGTGCTTTTCAAACTCTTCCAGAGGACACAGATTGGAGCGGAACTGGGACTCGCCAAATGGCGTCACGGGGAATGTTCTACAACGTGTTGAACCTTTTGTGGAATCAGGAACCGACATGCTATGGTTCCACTCTATGGAGGACCGCTTACATTTTAACACTTGAGGGAGGACTGAATTTAAGTCAGGTAACCATCTGAGAAACAGGTGCTATTCCACAGGCTGTAGAATTAGCAGGCTGTAGCAACACTACATAGAATGGGCTTTAGAAAGTTTCATAATTGTGTAATGTTCCATAATAGAACAAAATGTACACAGAGTCTCTGTGGTAGCGTATCCCATGGTTTTGATTGGCAGGTGGCTAATCAGTGAAGCCCAGTGTGGGTCTCACCCTCTGGTACATCGCTCCATCACCCTGGCCTGTGCTGATAGGAGAGAAAAGAGATATATGGGAGCTGTATAGGGAAGAGTGAAAAGGAGAAAAGGGGGTGATAGAGAGGGATGAATGGATAAAGAGGGGATGAGGATCGGCAAACACCTTTTTGCTCTCTCTCTCTCTGTTTCACCACCTCCCTCCTCTCTCTCACTCTCTCTCTCTCACTCTCTCTCTCTCAATTCAATGTTCAATTTAATGGCTTTATTGGCATGGGAAACGTATGTTAACATTGCCAAAGCAAGTGAAGTAGAAAGTAAGGCCTCCTGTAGCTCAGTTGGTAGAGCATTGGCGCTTGCAATGCAAGGGTTGTGGGTTCGATTCCCACGGGGGGCCAGTATGAAAAATGTATGCACTCACTAACTGAAAGTTGCTCTGGATAAGAGCATCTGCTAAATGATGTAAATGTAAACAAAAGTGAGATAAACAGTAAATATTACACTCAGAAGTTCCAAAAGAATAAAGACATTTCAAATATTATGTATATATATACAGTGTTGTAACAATGTGCAAATAGTTAAAAGTACAAATGGAAAATAATAAACATAATATGGTTTATTTACAATGGTGTTTTGTTCTTCACTGGTTTCCCATTTTCTTGTGGCAACCAGGTCACCAAATCTTGCTGCTGTGATGGCACACTGTGGTTTTTCACCCATAGATATGGGAGTTTATCAAAATTGGGTTTGTTTTTAATTCTTTGTGATCTCTCTTAATTTGCATTTTCTCTAATATGTGTCATACATTTGGCAGGAGTTAGGAAGTCCCTTCCACCTCATTTTGTGGGCAGTGTGCACATAGCCTGTCTTCTCTTGACCAGGTCTGCCTGCTACGCCTTTCTCAATAGCAAGCTATGCTCACTGAAGAATCTGTGTACATAGTCAAAGCTTTCCCTTAAGTTTGGGTCAGTCACAGTGATCTCATGTATTCTGCCACTGTGTACTCTCTGTTTAGAGCCAAATAGCATTCTAGATTGCTCTGGTTTTGTTAATTCTTTCCAATGTGTCAAGTAATTCTCTTTTAGTTTTCTCATGATTTGGTTGGGTCTAATAATTGTATTGATTTGTTGTTGTCCTGGGGCTCTGTGGGTCTGTTTGTGTTCAAGTAAACAGGGCCCCAGACCATTATTAGGGGACTCTTCTCCAAGTTCATCTTGTAGGTGATGGCTTTGTTATGGAAAGGTTTGGGAATCGCTTCCTTTTAGGTGGCTATAAATTTAACGGCTCTTTTCTGATTTTATTATCTATACCTATTCTTCTGCATGCATTATTTGGAGTTTTACGTTGTACACAGAGGATGTTTTTGAAGAATTCTGCATGCAGAGTCTCAATTTGGTGTTTGTCCCATTTTGTGAATTCTTGGTTGGTGAGCGGACCCCAGACCTACCTTACCTGTGGCGCTGATGTTTAGGCCGAGGTATGTATAGTTTTTTGTGTGCTCTAGGGCAACGGTGTCTAGATAATTTGTATTTGTGGTCCTGGCAACTGGACCTTTTTTGGAACACCATTATTTTTGTCTTACTGAGATTTACTGTCAGGGCCCATGTCTTACAAAATCTGTGCAGAAGATATCTCTCTCTCACTCTCACTCTCCCTCTCTCTGTTTCACCACAACCCTCCCATATATCTCACTCTCTCTCTCTCTCTCTCTCTCTCTCTCTCTCTCTCTCTCTCTCTCTCTCTCTCTCTCTCTCTCTCTCTCGCTCCCTCTCTCTGTTTCAGCACCACCCTCCCTCTCTCTGTTCCACCACCACCCTCCAATATCTCTCTCCCTCTCTCTTTCTCTCTCTCTCTCTCCCTCTTTCTGTTTCACCACCACCCTCCCATATCTCTCTCTCTGTCTCTTTTTCTCTGTCTCAGCTCTCGCTCTCTCTCCCCCTCCTACCCCCTCTCTCTCTCTCTCTCTCTCTCTCTCTCTCTCTCTCTCTCTCTGTTTCACAACTTCACCTCCCATATCTCTCTCTCTCTCTCTCTCTCTCTCTCTCTCTCTCTCTCTCTCTCTCTCTCTCTCTCTCTCGCTCCCT
>NW_025539848.1:0-2500 GCF_020615455.1 Coregonus clupeaformis | reverse complement strand
TTGCTCCAGTTTTTTTGTTTGTTCTTTCCAATGTGTCAAGTAATTCTCTTTTTGTTTTCTCATGATTTGGTTGGGTCTAATTGTGTTGTTGTTGTTGTTGTTGTTGTCCTGGGGCTGTGTAGGGTTCTGTTTGTGTTTGTGAACAGAGGCCCAGGACAACACTTACTTGGGGACTCTTCTCCGTTCATCTTTCTGTAGGTGATGGCTTTGTTATGGAAGGTTTGGGAATCACTTCCTTTTTAAGTGGTTATAGAGATTTAACGGCTCTTTTCTGGATTTTTGATAATTAGCGGGTATTGGCTAATTCTGCTCTGCATGCATTATTTGGTGTTTCGTTGTACACGGAGGATGTTTTTGCAGAATTCTGCATGCAAGTCTCAATTTGGTGTTTGTCCCATTTGCTTGAACTCTTGGTTGGTGAGGCAGACCCCAGACCTCCAGAACCATAAAGGGCAATGGGTTCTATAACTGATTCCAGAAGTATTTTTAGCCAGATCCTAGTTGGTTATGTCAAATTGTATGTTCCTTTTGATGGCATAGAAAGCCCTTCTTGCCTTGTCTCTCGAATCGTTCACAGCTTTGTGGAGTTGCCTGTATGATGTTTTAGGCCGAGGTATGTATGTCGTTTTTTTTGTGTGCTCTGGGACAACGGTGTCACAGATGGAATTTGTATTTGTGGTCCTGGCAGCTGGACCTTTTTTTGGAGACACCATTATTTTTGTCTTACTGGTTTTACTGTCCAGGGCCCAGGTCTGACAGAATCTGTTCTGAACGATCTAGGTGCTGCTGGAAGGCCCCTCCTTGGTTGGTGACAGAAGCACCAGATCATCAGCTGGAAACAGAAGACATTTGACTTCAGATTCTAGTAGGGTGAGGCCGGGTGCCCAGACTGTTCTAGTGCCCTCGCGAATTCGTTATATATTGTTGAAGAGGGTGGGGCTTAAACTGCATCCCTGTCTCACCCACGGCCCTGTGGAAGAAATGTGTGTGTTTTTCTGCCAATTTTAACCTTTTACTTGTTGTTTGTGTACATGGATTTTATAATGTCGTATGTTTTCCCCCCAACCCCACTTTCCATCAATTTGTATGGCAGACCCTCCTTACTTAAATTGAGTCACTTTTGAAATCAACAAAGCATGAGAAGACTTTTGCCTTTGTTTTGGTTTGTTTTTGTTTGTCAATTAGGGTGTGCAGGGTGAATACGTGGTCTGTCGTATGGTAATTTGGTAAAGCCAATTTGACATTTGCTCAGTACATTATTTTCACTGAGGAAATGAACTAGTCTGCTGTTAATGATAATGCAGAGGATTTTCCCAAGGTTGCTGTTGACGCATATCCCACGGTAGTTATTGGGGTCAAATTTGTCTCCACTTTTGTGGATTGGGGTGATCAGTCATTGGTTCCAAATATTGGGGATATCCCATATCTCTCTCTCTCTCTCTCTCTCGCTCTCTTTCGCTCCTTCTCTCTGTTTCACCACCACCCTCCCATCTCTCTCTCTCTCACTCTCTCTCTGTCTCTCTCTCTCTCTCTCTCTCTCTCTCTCGCTTTCTCTCTCTATCTCTCTCTGTCTACCTCTCTCTCTCTCTCGCTCTCTCTCGCTCTCTCTCGCTCTCTCTCTCTTTCTCTCTCTCCCTCTCTCTGTTTCACCACCACCCTCCCATATCTCTCTCTCTCTCTATATCTCTCTCTCTGTCTCTCTCTCTGTCTCTCTCTCTCTCTCTCTCTCTCTCTCTCTCTCTCTCTCCCTCTCTCTGTTTCACCACCACCCTCCCATATCTCTCTCTCTCTCTCCTCCTCTCTCTCACTCTCTCTCTCCTGTCTGCTCTCTCTCCCTTCCTACCCCCTCTCTCTCTCTCTCTCTCTCTCTCTCTCTCTCTCTCTCTCTCTCTCTCTCTCTCTCTCTCTCTCTCTCTCTCTCTATCTATCTATCTCTCTCTCTCTATCCCTCTCTCTGTTTCACCACCACCCTCCCATATCTCTCTCTCTCGCTCTCCTCTCTCTCACTCTCTCTCTCTGTCTCGCTCTCTCTTCCCTTCCTACCCCTCTCTCTCTCTCTCTCTCTCTCTCTCTCTCTGTGTCTCGCTCTCTCCCCCTTCTCCTCTCTCCCCCTCTCTCTCCCCCCCTCTCTCTCTCTCTCTCTCTCTCTCTGTTTCACCACACCCTCCCTTATCTCTCTCTCTCTCACTCTCTCTCTCTCTCTCTCTCTCTCTCTGGCTCTCTTTCTCTCTCTCTCTCTCTCCCTCTCTCTCTCTATCTCTCTCTCTCCCCCCTCTCTCTGTTTCACCCACCACCCCTCCCATATCTCTCTCTCTCTCTCTCTCTCTCTCTCTCTCTGTCTAACTCCTCTCCCCCCTCCTGCCCCCTCTCTCTCTCTCTCTCTCTCTGTCTCTCTCTCTCTCTCTGTTTCCACCCACCACCCTCCATCTCTCTCTCTCTCGCTCTCTCTCTCTCTCTCTCTCTCTCTCTCTCTCTCTCTCTCTCTCTCTCTCTCTCTCTC
>NW_025539847.1:0-11141 GCF_020615455.1 Coregonus clupeaformis | reverse complement strand
ACCTCTCATCACCCCGAGAACACCATCCCCACAGTGAACCATGGTGGTGGCAGCATCATGCTGTGGGGATGTTTTTCATCGGCAGGGACTGGGAAACTGGTCAGAATTGAAGGAATGATGGATGGCGCTAAATACAAGGAAATTCTTGAGGGAAACCTGTTTCAGTCTTCCAGAGATTTGAGACTGGGACAGAGGTTCACCTTCCAGCAGGACAATGACCCTAAGCATACCGCTAAAGCAACACTCATGTGGTTTAAGGGGGAAACATTTAAATGTCTTGGAATGCCCTAGTCAGCCCAGACAATCCAATTGAGAATCTGTGGTATGACTAAAAATATTGCTGTACACCAGCAGAACCCATCCAACTTGAAGGAGCTGGAGCAGTTTTTGCCTTGAAGAATGGGCAAAAATCCCAGTGGCTAGATGTGCCAAGCTTATAGAGACATACCCCAATAGACTTGCAGCTGTAATTGCTGCAAAAGGTGGCTCTACAAAGTAAGTAGGCAATGCAAATAGTCTGGGTAGCCATTTGATTAGATGTCCAGGAGTCTTATGTCTTGGGGGTAGAAGCTGTTTCGAAGCCTCTTTGACCTAGACTTGGCGCTCCGGTACCGCTTGCCGTGCGGTAGCAGAGAGAACAGTCTATGACTAGGGTGGCTGGAGTCTTTGACCATTTTTAGGGCCTTCCTCTGACACCGCCTGGTATAGAGGTCCTGGATGGCAGGAGCTTGGCCCCCCCTCTGTAGTGCTTTGCGGTCGGAGGCCGAGCAGTTGCCATACCAGGCGGTGATGAAACCAGTCAGGATGCTTTGATGGTGCAGCTGTAGAACCTTTTGAGGATCTGAGGACCCATGCCAAATCTTTTCAGTCTCCTTAGGAGAATAGGTTTTGTCGTGCCCTCTTTACGACTGTCTTGGTGTGCTTGAACGATGATAGTTTGTTGGTGATGTGGACACCAAGGAACTTGAAGCTCTCAACCTGCTCCACTACAGCCCCGGTTGATGAGAATGGGGGGCGTGCTCGGTCCTCATCTTTTTCCTGTAGTCCACAATCATCTCCTTTGTCTTGATCATGTTGAGGGAGAGGTTGTTGTCCTGGCACCACACGGCCAGGTCTCTGACCTCCTCCTATAGGCTGTCTCATCGTTGTCGGTGATCAGGCCTACCACTGTTGTGTCATCGGCAAACTTAATGATGGTATTGGAGTCGTGCCTGGCCATACAGTCATGACTGAACAGGAGTACAGGAGGGGGACTCAGCACGCACCCCTGAGGGGCCCCCATGTTGAGGATCAGTGTGGCGGATTTGTTGTTACCTATCCTTAACACCTGGGGCGGCCCGTCAGGAAGTCCAGGATCCAGTTGCAGAGGGAGGTGTTTAGTCCCAGGGTCCTTAGCTTAATGATGAGCTTTGAGGGCATTATGGTGTTGAGCGAGCTGAGCTGTATTTAATGAATAACATTCTCACATAGGTTTTCCTTTTGTCCAGGTGTGAAAGGGCAGTGTGGCGCGCAAAAGAGATTGCATCATCTGTGGATCTGTTGGGGCGGTATGCAAATTGGAGTGGGTCTAGGGTTTCTGGGAAAATTGTGTTGATGTGAGCTAATCTATTGAATGGCGCCGAAGAAGATGGCAGCCGTTTTACTGCCCTCTAACCAATTGTACTATTATGTGTGTTTTTTCGCGTTATTTGTAATTTATTCTGTACATAATGTTTCTGCCACCATCTCTGGATATCAGGACAGCGATTACTCACCTCGTATTGGACTAATCATTTTTCTTCAACGAGTCAGACGCAAAGGATATCCTACAGACACCCGATAAGGCCCAAATCCCCGTCATTCACATGAGAAAGAGACTGAGATATCGTGGACGTAGGTCAGGGTGCCTTGTAAGGATCCGACGGCGAGCGAGTAAACTGCCTTTTCCATCAATCCTATTAGCCAATGTTCAATCATTTGAAAATAAATTAGACGACCTAAGATTACGGTTATCCTACCAACGGGACATTAAAACGGTAATATCTTATGTTTCACCGAGTCGTGGCTGAACGACAACATGGATAACATACAGCTGGCGGGATATACGCTACATCGGCAGGATAGAACAGCTGACTCCGGTAAGACAAGGGTGGCGGTCTGTGTATATTTGTAAACAACAGCTGGTGCATAAAATCAAATACTAAGGAAGTCTTGAGGTTTTGCTCGCCTGACTACACTATTTACCAAGAGAGTTTTCATCTATATTTTTCGTAGCTGTCTATTTACCACCACAAACCGATGCAGGCACTAAGATTGCACTCAATGAGCTGTATAAGGCCATAAGTAAACAGGAAAACGCTCATCCAGAGGCAGCACTCCTAGTTTCCGGGGACTTTAATGCAGGGAAACTTAAATCCGTTCTACCTCATTTCTACCAGCATGTTAAATGTGCAACCAGAGGGAAAAAAAACTCTAGACCACTTTACTTCACACACAGAGACTCATACAAAGCTCTTCCTCGCCATCCATTTGGCAAATCTGACCATAACTCTATCCTCCTGATTCCTGCTTATAAGCAAAAACTAAAGCAGGAAGCACCAGTGACTCGGTTAATAAGGAAGTGGTCAGATGATGCAGATGCAAAGCTGCAGGACTGTTTTGCAAGCACAGACTGGAATATGTTCCGGGATTCTTCCGATAGCATTGAGGAGTACACCACATCAGTCACTGGCTTTATCAATAAGTGCATCGATGACGTCATCCCCACAGTGACCGTACGTACATATCCCAACCAGAAGCCATGGATTACAGGCAACATCTGCACTGAGCTAAAGGGTAGAGCTGCCGCTTTCAAGGACGCTTATAAGAAATCCCGCTATGCCCTCTGACGAACCATCAAACAAGCAAAGGAGTAAATACAGGACTAAAATTGAATCGTAGTACACCAGCTCTGACGCTCGTCGGATGTGGCAGGACTTGAAAACTATTACAGAGCACAGCCGCGAGCTGCCCAGTGACACAAGCCTACCAGACAAGCTAAATCACTTCTATGCTCGCTTCGAGGCAAGCAACACTGAAGCATGTATGAGAGCATCAGTAGTTTTGGATGACTATGTGATCAAGCTCTCTGTAGCCGATGTGAGTAAAACTTTTAAGCGTCAACATTCACAAGGCCGCAGGGCCAGAAGGATTACCAGGAAGTGTACTCCGAGCATGAGCTGACCAACTGGCAAGTGTCTTCACTGACATTTTCAACATGTCCCTGACTGAGTCTGTAATTCCAGCATGTTTCAAGCAGACCACCATGGCCCCTGTGCCCAAGAATACTAAGATAACCTGCCTAAATGACTACCGACCCGGGATTTCTTATAAGCTTCCGGGTTAGAGTCCCGCTCCTTGAAAGCGGCAGCTCTACCCTTTAGCTCAGGGCGGATGTTGCCTGTAATCCATGGCTTCTGGTTAGGGAATGTACGTACAGTCGCTGTGGGGATGACGTCATCGATGCACTTATTGATGAAGCCAGTGACTGATGTGGTGTACTCCTCAATGCAATCGGAAGAATCCCGGAACATATTCCAGTCTGTGCTAGCAAAACAGTCCTGTAGCTTTGCATCTGCTTCATCTGACCACTTTTTTATTGACAAAGTCACTGGTGCTTCCTGCTTTAGTTTTTGCTTGTAAGCAGGAATCAGGAGGATAGAATTATGGTCAGATTTGCCAAATGGAGGGTGAGGGAGAGCTTTGTACGCGTCTCTGTGTGTGGAGTAAAGGTGGTCTAGAGTTTTTTCCCTCTGGTTGCACATTTAACATGCTGGTAGAAATGAGGTAAAACAGATTTAAGTTTCCCTGCATTAAAGTCCCCAGCCACAAGGAGCGCTGCCTCTGGATGAGCGTTTTCCTGTTTTAGTGCCAGCATTGGTTTGTGGTGGTAAATAGACAGCTACGAAGAATATAGATGAAAACTCTCTTGGTAGATAGTGTGGTCTACATCTTATCATGAGATACTCTACCTCAGGCAAGCAAAACTTTGAGACTTCCTTAGATATCGTGCACCAGATTTTGTTTACAAATATACACAGATTGCTACCCCTTGACTTACTTGAGGCTGCTGTTCTATCCTGCCGATACAGTGTATAACCCGCCAGCTGTATGTTGTTCATGTGTTCGTTCAGCCACGACTCGTGAAACATAAGATATTACAGTTTTTAATGTCCCGTTGGTAGGATATTCGTGCCTGTAGTTCATCCACTTTATTATCAAGCGATTGTAAGTTGGCCAATAGTATCGATGGCAAAGGCAGATTAGCCACTTGTCGCCAGCTCCTTACCAAGCACCTCAATCTCCTTCCGCGATATCTCAATTTCTTTCTGCTGCGAATGACTGGGATAAGGGCACTGTCTGGTGTCTGGAGCAAATCCCTCTCATCCGACTCATTAAAGAAAAATTATTTGTCCAGTTCAAGGTGAGTAATCGGTCATTTTCGGTCATAAGAGACAGTAGCAGCAACATTATGTACAAAATAAGTTACAAACAATACGAAAAAAACACACAAAATAGCACGGTTGGTTAAGAGTCCATAAAACGGCAGCCATCTCCTCCGGCACCATAATCCACTGATGCAGAGGTTGTTGATTCTGCTCGCCCAATGTCTTAAGTGTCACACTCCTGATGGAAAAAAATAACACTAGAGCTTACATTAATTGGCAAAGCACCATGGGATGCCTGGCAGGGGCTCTGTGTACCAACCTGTTAGCACATTTTTTGTAATCTACTTTCCAAATGATTAATATCACATGTAATCACCCAAGGACAAAATCATCTACAATATATATACAAAAGTATGTGGACACACCTTCAAATGAGTGGATTCGGCTATTTCAGACACACCCATTGCTGACAAGTGTATAAAATCGAGCACACAGCCATGCAAACTCCATAGACAAACATTGGCAGTAGAATGGCCTTACTGAAGAGCTCAATGACTTTCAACGTGGCACCGTCAAAGGATGCCACCTTTCCAACAAGTTAGTTCGTCAAATTTCTGCCTTACTAGAGCTGCCCCGATCAACTGTAAGTGCTGTTATTGTGAAGTGGAAACGTCTCGGAGCAACAATGGCTCAGCTGTGAAGTGGTAGGTCACAGAAGCTCACAGAACGGGATCGCCGAGTGCTGAAGTGCGTAGCACGTAAAAATCGTCTGTCCTCGGTTGCAACACTCACTACCGAGATCCAAACTGCCTCTGGAAGCAACGTCAGCACAAGAACTGTTCGCCAAACAGTCGCACACAAGCCTAAGATCACCATGCGCAATGCCAAGCATCGGCTGGAGTGATGTAAAGCTCACCTTCATTGGACTCTGGAGCAGTGGAAACACGTTCTCTGGAGTGATGAAGCACGCTTCACCCTCTGGGACGAATCTGGGATTGGTGGATGCCAGGAGAACGCTACCTGCCCGAATGCATTGTGCCAACTGTAAAGTTTGGTAGAGGAGGAATAATGGTTTGTGTCTGTTTTTCATGGTTCGGGCTAGGCCCCTTATTTCCAGTGAAGGGAAATCTTAATGCTACAGCATACAATGATATTCTAGACGATTCTGTGCTTCCAACTTTGTGGCAACAGTTTGTGGAAGGCCCTTTCCTGTTTCAGCATGACAATGCACCCGTGCACAAACCGAGGTCCGTACAGAAATGGTTTGTTGAGATCGGTGTGGAAGAACTTGACTGGCCTGCACAGAGCCCTGACTTAAACCCCATCAAACATTTTTGGGATGAATTGGAGCGCCGACTACGATCCAGGCCTAATAGCCCAACATCAGTGGCCAACCTCACTAATGCTCTTGTGGCTGAATGGAAGCAAGTTCCCGCAGCAATGTTCCAACGTCTAGTGGAAAGCCTTCCCAGAAGAGTGGAGGCTGTTAAAGCAGCAAAGGGGGGACCAACTCCATATTAATGCCCATGATTTTAGAATGAGATGTTCGATGAGCAGGTGTCCACATACTTTTGGTCATGTAGTGTATGTACACACAGAAAGCGCTGTGAAAAAAATAAAACATCTTACACAAAACATACACTACCAGTAAAAAGTTTTAGAACACCTACTCATTCAAGGGTTTTTCTTTATTTTTACTATTTTATACATTGTAGAATAATAGTGAAGACATCAAAACTATGAAATAACACACATGGAATCATGTAGTAACCAAAAAAGTGTTAAACAAATCAAAATATATTTTATATTGGAGATTCAAATAGCCAATCTTTGCCTTGATGACAGCTTTGCACACTCTTGACATTCTCTCAACCAGCTTCATGAGGTAGTCACCTGGAATGCATTTCAATTAACAGGTGTGCCTCCTTAAAAGTTAATTTGTGGAATTTCTATCCTTCTTAATGCGTTTGAGCCAATCAGTTGTGTTGTGACAAGGTAGCGGGATATACAGAAGATAGCCCTATTTGGTAAAAGACCAAGTCCATATTATGGCAAGAACAGCTCAAATAAGCAAAGAGAAATGACAGTCCATCATTACATCAAGACATGAAGGTCAGTCAATCCGGAAAATGTCAAGAACTTTGAAAGTTTCTTCAAGTGCAGTCGTAAAAACCATCAAGCGCTATGATGAAACTGGCTCTCATGAGGACCGCCACAGGAATGGAAGACCCAGAGTTACCTCTGCTGCAGAGGATAAGTTCATTACAGTTACCAGCTTCAGAAATTGCAGCCCAAATAAATGCTTCACAGAGTTAAAGTAACAGACACATGTCAACATCAACTGTTCAGAGGAGACGGTGTGAATCAGGCCTTCATGGTCGAATTGCTGCAAAGAAACCACTACTAAAGGACACCAATAAGAAGAAGAGACTTGCTTGGGCCAAGAAACACAAACAATGGACATTAGACCGGTGGAAATGTGACCTTTGGTCTTGAGTCCAAATTGGAGATTTTTGGTTCCAACAGCCGTGTCTTTGTGAGACGCGGTGTGGGTGAACGGATGATATCCGCATGTGTATTTCCCACCGTAAAGCATGGAGGAGGAGGTGTTATGGTGTGGGGATGCTTTGCTGGTGACAATGTCTGTGATTTATTTAGAATTCAAGGCACACTTAACCAGCACGGCTACCACAGCATTCTGCAGTGATACGCCATCCCATCTGGTTTGGGCTTAGTGGGACTGTCATTTGTTTTTCAACAGGACAATGACCCAACACACCTCCAGACTGTGTAAGGGCTATTTTACCAAGAAGGAGAGTGATGGAGTGCTGCATCAGATGACCTGGCCTCCACAATCCCCCGACCTCAACCAAATTTAGATGGTTTGGGGTGAGTCGGACCGCAGAGTGAAGGAAAAGCAGCCAACAAGTGCTCAGCATATGTGGGAACTCCTTCTAGACTGTTGGAAAAGCATTGCAGGTGAAGCTGGTTGAGAGAATGCAAAGAGTGTGCAAAGCTGTCATCAAGATAAAGGGTGGCTATTTGAAGAATCTCAAATATAAAATATATTTTGATTTGTTTAAAACTTTTTTGGTTACTACATGATTCCATATGTGTTATTTCATAGTTTTGATGTCTTCACTATTATTCTACAATGTAGAAAATAGTAGATATAAAGAAAAACCCTTGAATGAGTAGGTGTTCTAAAACGTTTGACTGGTAGTGTACATTCAAATCCTGTTTTTCCTCAGATACTGGCTGCATCCGAAATGGCAACTTATTATATAGTGCAGTACTTTTGTTTTCTACATAAGGAATAGGATGCCATTTGGGATGCAACCACTGTTGGGTGGAAATATCTGTTCCAGCTTGCGTCATGGTTCCTCTTAAAAATAAACTGAGGGCTGTGAACCATAGAGAGCCTTGTATCTCCCCTGCCTGGGACAATTCCCATCCCTTAGACAAATAGTGTGGGTGTTAACTGACAGTTCACACGCTTGCCATGCCCTCAGATCACTCTCACTCTCTCTCCCCTCTCCCTCACACACATTCCAACCTCCCTGAAACACACACACACAAGTAACACACCACTCTATCTCCTTCACTCACTCACAGAGACAACACACTGCCTCTCCCAGCCACTTAGACGGAATGATTTTTACGCCAACCAATCAGATTTGAGGCGGGTTCCCATCACAGTGTTGCCCTGCAACGTACACAAGGTGTCACAATTCACATCAACCTGAGCAGGTAACACAAATACACACTCACACACACACCACATGCACATGCACATGCACTTAACACACACACAGGGTTGGAGAATGTGTAATCTGATTACTTTTTGTCTTCTTCTAATGCCTCTTGCTGAGTATATTTGTCCGCTCATACAGGAGCAATAAAGGCCTAGTTCATTCTAACATTCAAATTGGCTTTTAAAAAAAGACTACAAGTACCTCTCTTCGTGCATACTTTACAAGTTTCCACTCACCCCAAACCATTGCGATAAGGCATATTTACACAAGAAAGGTGTTGATTTAGCACAAGTGTTGTCACAGGTAGCTAGTGCCACTAGCTCTTACAGAGTGTTATCTCCTAGGAGAGAGTGTGTATTTGTTTAGCATTACAGTGGAACATGAACAAATGGCTCAGTGCAGGCAGAGCTCGGAGGGATATCTCCCCTATGTCTGAGTCAATGAGCCATCTCATTTAGCCACATTGACAAATCTTCCTCTCCAGAAAGTACTGGTAAGTGGATAAGGGGAGTGGAAGAGTGTGTGTATACACACAGAAATTTACACACACAGGCACACACACACACACACACACACACACACACACACACACACACACACACACACACACACACACACACACACACACACACACACACACACACACACACATAGTGTAGAAAAGCAATCAGGTTCATGTGTGTAATATTTCAAGAAGCAGGATCTATGGGACAGATCTTGAATTGATTTTGCCCAGCGGTGTCGGAACCGCAGTGAAGGCTTCCATTAAATCTTCTATTTCTCATCTCGGCCGGCGGTGGACGTGAAGCCTGGTGGTGTGTGTGCGTGTGTGTGTGTGTGGACAGTCCTCCCTCTCTCCCTCTCCCTTTATGGAGCCAATATGATATCCCCCTTGGTGAAGAGAGAAAACCCAGATTAGAGTCTTCTTTGTCTGTGCAGGCTTGTGGTGAGCTGAAGGTCATGTTTCACCCTGAGTATAGCACCTTATTAAAGACCTGGTCCACCATGTACACACACACACACTGACTCATGTCTTCTGACGTCCCCCATCCCCCCTCACTTGACCCCAAGCCATGATGTGGTCACCATGTGGTCTTCATTATCACCATCCCCTCCCTCTATCCCTATTCCTCCTTCGCTCTCTCATCCTCCCATCCCCCATGAGGCAGTATGGCGTGGGCAGACTGGACTGACAGGCAGAAGGCAGTGTGTGTGTCAGGGTTTCTGTTAGCTGGTAACAGCCGGCTTTTGGACAATTTTTTTCTTAAGCCTATAAATAAAACTGACACCGCCAGTCAGATAGAAGAAGAAAATATCCCATTGCGAAATAATGCTTTTTAGCCTGCCTATTCATTGATGGAAATACCAGTCGACGGAAATACATTTGACTGGTCATGCTTATCGGTATATAGGTTAATTTGCATAATTTGGTGGAATTAAATTGGCCTGTGTACAAAATATTTACATTTACATTACATTTTAGTCATTTAGCAGACGCTCTTATCCAGAGCGACTTACAGTTAGTGATTACATGTTTTTTTTATACTGGCCCCCCGTGGGAATCGAACCCACAACCCTGGCGTTGCAAACGCCATGCTCTATCAACTGAGCTACATCCCTGCCGGCCATTCCCTCCCCTACCCTGGACCAATTGTGCGCCGCCCATGAGTCTCCCGGTCGCGGCCGGCTGCGACAGAGCCTGGATTCGAACCAGGATCTCTAATGGCACAGTTAGCACTGCGATGCAGTGCCTTAGACCACTGCGCCACTCAGGAGTATTTGTTATGTATCTTATTTATGTAGTTTTATTTTAGTTTAACCTTTATTTAAGTAGACAAGTCAGTTAAGAGCAAAATGTTATTTACAATGACAGCCTACTTGTAAAGCCCCCCCGGCCATTTATTTATCACACGCGTACACAGTGGTGTAAAGTACTTAAGTAAAAAAAATGTAAAGTGCTACTTAAGTAGTTATTTTGGGGTATCTGTAATTTACTTTACTATTTATATTTTTGACAACTTTTACTTCACTACATTCCTAAAGAAAATAATGTACTTTTTACTCCATACATTTTCTCTGACACCCAAAAGTACTCGTTACATTTTGAATGCTTAGCAGGACAGAAAATGGTTCAATTCACACACTTATGAAGAGGAAATCCCTGGTCATCCGTACCGCCTCTGATCTGGCAGACTCACTAAACACAAATACTTCATTTGTAAATTATGTCTGACTGTTGGAGTGTGCCCCTGGCTATCCGTCAAAAATATAAAAAATAATTTGTGTCGTCTGGTTTGCTTAATATAAGGAATTTTTAATTATTAATTTTTTTACTTTTACTTTTGATACGTAAGTATATTTAAAACCTAATACTTTTAGACTTTTACTCAAGTAGTATTTTACTGGGTGACTTTCACTTTTACTTGAGTCATTTTCTATTAAGGTATTTTTACTTTTACTGAAGTATGACAATTGGGTACTTTTTCCACCACTGCGCATACAGCATACAGATACAGAGCCTATGAGCGAAAAATCTGTCAGACAGTGAGAGAGCTGCTGCTACAGCATCTCAAACAGCACATGCATAGGTAACGGAAGGCAGGCTTTCAACAGCGCGTCACATACCACTTTGCAATGAAGCAGTATGCATTTTGAAAAACATGTACTTAATTGTTTGAAACCTGAAAGTTTTACTACATATTATGAGGTCATATCTTATCTTGATTCAAAGTAGCCTAGACAAAATCAGACCATATCCGTGGAGGGAATTATTTTATATAAACTTTATTTCATTTTCCAGTAGCCAAAGGCACAATCCTAGTCATATTAGCAACCCAAGCTAGTTGTTGCATATTCGATTTCCCCTCTTCCTAAATTTCTAATGGATATTTTCATCATTGTCTCGCATGTGCAGTGCGCTTTTGACAATGTTTTTTTCTCACTAATTGCATTAATTGAACGAACATTTGCGCGTAGTCTT
>NW_025539846.1:0-11147 GCF_020615455.1 Coregonus clupeaformis | reverse complement strand
CCCCCTTTGACGCCCTCTAGGGTGTCACTCATTAAAATACAATACAAACAAAAATAAACACTTTTATTAATAGACAATTTGATAATAAAAAGTCCTTCCAGTCCTTCCATCTACACCCAACTTGCAAACTGTTACCAGTCATCGAAGTTCAAACCATCACATAAGGAAAGACAAACATTCACATGGTTAACTTGATTAATAAAGCATAAAACACAGGATTAATAGAACACAAAACATAAGATTATTAAAACATAAAAACACCAACAGGAAGTACATTTTGGCCCCCTTTAGACACCCTCTAGTGTCACTCCACCACGCCTGGTTTCATTCCTTAGGTCGGAGTCCGGGATTGGGCCGTATCTCTCACCATCTGTTGGAAACCACCTTCTCCATCTCCTTTTTACCTCACCAAACCTCAGACACAGGGAATAAGACAACATCCACAAAGAACAAGTATACCCATAGAAGCTATAACTTCACCCAGAATAGTCACAACAATAGTTTTCCATTTACCAAATATGTTATCAAACCAACGTATATGGAGCTATCAATACCAGAGTTCTCAACCAGTTCGTTCGCCAGCGTGGTGAGTCCCTGAAGCGCTTTGTCACGGACCCGTCCGGTGCTGTGTTGTGAGATGAAAGTACAGCACATATATCCAAACAGAACACAAACCCCGTCCCGCTCAGCCAAAAGCATATCTAAAGCTATTCTATTCTGCCATGTCATTAAGCTAGTTGCCGCTGTCTGCTCAGCTAATCCCTTTATTGCATCACGAGTGTGGTTTATACATCTTTTGCTGGTTATATTAAATATAATTTATCCAATCTACATTTTTATTAATTGTTGACCACCAGAAAATACTTGATTCAAACCCAGCTGCGATCTGATTGTGGATCCCATCAATAAATATCCTTTCATCAAAGGATTCCTGGAGGAGGTCCTACTTTCTATGTGACAACTCACCAGTCTCTGACACGTTTGATTGTTTGCGTATGTAGGTGAGTTCACAATCAGTTATCACCACACAACCATCAGATGTCAATGCACGGGCCTGTTTTTTGGTTCCTAAAATCCTCTGGCTGCAACAAAGAGGAGAGATTAGTCATGGTCTCTTTTAGTTGTGACATTCTCTGTGTGGGAGCAGGAGCTAAGATGCCCTACCCTGTATCCTATCTTATTAGTCCTAGAAAAACAATAAGAATCCCCTGTGACTTCAAACTGAGGCAACCCAGGTCGGGATGACTTTGTTATCGGGGGAAACAGATAGTGCAAGTTACCATAAGACTCTTTCACCACATTCCCAGGTGGCTTGCATGGAGGATAAACCTGACAGAGAGTCAAAGCCTGTCAAGGGGAACGGAGTAGTTGTTAACCTTGGTTTGGCTGTCCTACAGGCATAACAGTCCTCTTTAGACCGTATACTGAATCCATTCCAACCACAGGTTAAAATCTATTTACTCCATCTCCATCTGTACTACTTCCTTCCAGGTCTATAGTTTGCACTGTCTCACTACCTCCCTCAGAGGTTTACTCTATAGGGTGCCCCAGTTGAAGATATCTCACTTGTCAGGTCTGTAATCTGTTTTAGCATAATTCAGACTTTCAGACAGTACCTACCCTTATATGGGTCGCACTGCCATTTCTGATAATTCCCTACTTTCACAATACTACACCTGTCCCTAAACTGTGTATGGAGATTGGTGATGTCCTTCCCTAAAGTCCCTAAGTATTTCCCCTTTCCTACGTCTAGCTGTCTCCTATGCCCTTTTCAACTTGTGTTAGGTTAACTACCACTTCTGGCTGAAGCAGGAGGGTCCGTGTGTGTTAGGGAATATGGCCCCCACAATCAGACAGCTACCTACCGTCGGGAGACCTGTGAATCCCCACCCTCGCCCTGAGAACATGTCAGACGCCAGAGGCCAACCCATTGCTTCACCTTCTATCGAACTCACACAGGGATGATCAGACAGGGTAAGGGAATCTTCGTTAAGGAGCCAACCCCGAGCCCTAGTGGTGATCGGTTCTTTCTCCTAACTCTGTGTTTGTTCGTCCAGGTGTAGCTGGGTTTACCTTTTTGCAGTGAGTGACATGCACCCAGATGGATCTCTCAGCTATTCTGCTGGCAAAGGCAATACTTGGTAGGGCCCTTCCCGCCAGGCCTGCTTCAGTCTCCTGGTTAGATAGAGTGGGTCACCTTCTCCTTTAGTTCACCTGTGGGGCACAAAACCTCTGACACACAGGTGTGGTTAATAAACTATCATACATGTTGTTGTTTTTTTAAAGTATTTTGTCCTCTCCTTCGTATATATTTAATATTTAATCCAACCATCCCCCTTTTTGACACATGATTTGGCCATGTGTCAATATTACCACCTACCTAAACAATCACTTTAGTTAAGATTGGTAATTCATTATCCAATTGCCATTCCTCCACTCTCTCTTCTGTTATTTTATGGTTCAAATCAAATATACTATTACCAAACTATAATCTTCTTCACAATTTGCACAGTATTACAAATTACCCTCAACTTAGTAAAATAAACTATCTTAAAGTCCTCCTCTCATGCCTTTAGAATTTACTAGTGTGGATGATTAAAATAACACCAGAATGTTAAAACAGAGTTCAGAGGCAATTGAAATCATTTAATGAACTGTTTGATCCCATAGTATACTAAACATTACCATTATTCTAAATATTTCATAAATGTTAGTTATCCCAAGTGTTCATTAAGTCCTCATGACATTCATTCCATAAGAAATCATATATACCCCAAACTCAGCCAAAAAAGCTAAAAAACTCCATAAAATTCACTGTGTGCTCCTCTAAGACCTATCACCCTTGGCCTGCTGAAACCCCCCAAAATTGAAACAACAAGGCTTTATAAACATCATACTAGGTGTGTTGTTTTTTGTTTGAAAAAACCCAATTTGAAAAACAACCACAAATAGCCAGGCCTTAATTTGGTAGCTCACTTTTATGACCTAAATACTGCCTAACTCCACTACTGCTCCCCTAGCCCTTGGCAACATTCCAACGAGATGAGCTAATCTCTTTCTCCTGGTTATCCCCAGTCTTAACCCATCAATAATTGTTTGTATCAATCTAATTCCTCATAACTAATAACAAAGTCAATTCAATTTATTTAACTGTTCTCTCTGATTATGCCTAATTAATAAAACAAATACTTGCTATCGTTGATTAGCATACATTTAATGATGTTCCTACCATCTGAACTGTACTGTCTCTCACCCTCCCCTGCTCCTTCGGGGAGAGCGCATGGTAACCTTATAACATATTTTCATAGACTTTTCTAGAATACTTCTATTTAAGCTATCTAATTCAACCTTTCACATTTCTCAATCCACATAGTAATCTAGGTATATAGCCCCACTGCGAAAGCTTTGTCTACTGTCCCTACCTGTGTTCGAACCAGGGACATCGCCAGTCACTCCACACCATCTACGATTCTCTCAAAGTAAATACTTTCACGTCGCACATCCAGCCACGTCATCACCCCCGTCTAGCCAGCCCTTCCGTCTCAAACACCCTAGTAACAAAAATAAAACACACTCTAACAGCGTTCTGCATTTACCTCTATCATCGGGTTTAAGAACTAACGTAACAACATTAACTATTCTCTATTGCTGTAGTAACGTCTTGTTTTTGGTTCAGTTTATTTATTACGGAGTGTCCATAATACTATAATAATACATAATCGAATTCCCCTCATGCATACAGATTTCACCTTATGCCATTGAAATGCCAAATTGTCACGGTTTCGGCCGAGGCTGCCTCTCTTCCTTGCTCGGGCAGGCTTCGGCGTTCGTCGTCTCCGGAATACTAGCTGCCACCGTTGCATGTTTCTATGTTCGTTTGCTTTTGTCTGATTGTTGTTACACCTGTTATCGTTTAGTGTATTAGTGTCCTATAAGTTCTCGTTGTGTTTGTCTAGTGTTGTGTGTGATTGTTTTCATTGTCGTGCGCTTAGCTATTGTATGTACAGTTTGCTCGGTTGAGCTGCTCTCCATTCTGTGTTTTGGAGTATTTTGTCACACGTATTTTGTGCGCCCGCTTTATTTCGCCTGCGTGCGGAGTTTCTCGCCTCAGGGCATTTGTTTTCATGCTGTGTTTTGTTGCCAAACAACTAAAGTCTTTTGGACTTACTTTGTGCGTCCTGCGCCTGATTCCACCACCACACCCACCTACAGCTACACTGACAGAATCACAAACCTTTTCTCGATGGAATCAGCAGGAGCCGCAGCAGCACAGGCGACGTTGGAGGACAGGGTCCGCGAACAAAATGACCAGATCCTGCGGATGGGGTCCGCACTGCAGGAGGTGATCACCACCATCCGAGGCTGGGAGACCCGAGGGACTCCTCCACCGCCATCCTCCCTGCCCGCACCATCGGCAAGTCAGCCCATTCCCGCTCCGGAACCCAGAGGAGTTCGACTCTCGCTCCCGAGGGCCTACGATGGGACCGCGGCTGGGTGTCAGGATTCCTTCTCCAGGTGGAGCTTTACCTGGCCACCGTGCACCCGAGCGCCCTCGGGACACGAGGAGCGTGTCCGCCCTGATCTCCTGCCTTTCGGGGAAGGCGTTGGAATGGGCCAACGCAGAGTGGAGGAGAATCGACGCTAACACCATCACCTACGAAGAGTTCTCCCGCCGCTTCAGGGCGGTGTTTGACCATCCCCTGGAGGGGCGGCGGGGAGCGTCTGGTCTGCCTCCGGCAGGGGAAGAGGAGTGCCCAGGAGTTCGCCTTGGAATTCCGTACTCTAGCGGCGGATGCAGGGTGGAATGAACGGGCTCTCATCGATCACTACCGATGTAGTCTACGCGAGGACGTCCGTAGGGAGCTGGCCTGTAGGGACACCAGCCTCTCGTTCGACCAGTTGGTCGACATGTCCATCAGGCTGGATACCCTGCTAGCTACCCCGGGACGTCCCGAGGGGTCCGTCCATTTCACCCTCCAGCGCCTCCGAGCCGTGCCCCATGGAGCTCGGGCGCTGGGCGCTAGAGAGAGGAGGGGTCGGCTTACGAGGGGGTCCATCTCCTGCACCAACTGTGGTCGGGAGGACACACCGCGGCTAGGGTGCTGGGGATGGCCTCCTAGGGAGAGGGCGACAGGTCCCGCACTGGGGAGGTCCTTCCAGGTGAGTAGGCGCCCACTCACCCAGAGCTCTCTGTTGCACATTTCTGTATACTGTCGTTTTCCACAGGTAGCACCTCATTCCCAGCATAAGGCGCTGGTAGATTCAGGCGCGGCTGGGAATTTTGTTGATAAGAAGTTTTGTTTAGCCTTAGGGATTCCCCTTCTCCCTGTTGACGTTCCCTTCCCCGTTCATGCCCTAGATAGCCGTCCGTTGGGTGCAGGCTTGATCAGGGAGGTCACTGCGCCACTTAGGATGTGTGCGCAGGGGGGTCATCAGGAGATGATCCAGCTATTTCTGATCGACTCGCCGGCGTATCCGGTGGTGCTGGGCATGCCCTGGTTGAGTACCCATAACCCATCTATTTCGTGGCAGGAGAGGGCTCTGATGGAATGGTCTGCCCAGTGTGTGGGTCGATGTTTAGGCGTTTCCGTAGGGGCTACCTCGGTGGAGATTCCAAACCAGGTGCCCGCATTGCACGTTCCCCCTGAGTATGGGGATTTGGCTATTGTGTTCAGTAAGTCGAGGGCGACGCAGTTGCCTCCCCCATAGGCAGGAGATTGTGCGAGTAGACCTCCAGGCAGGTGCTGCGCTCCCACGGAGCCATGTGTATCCTCTGTCTCAGGAGGAGAAGAGAGCTATGGAGACGTACATAGACGAATCTCTGAGACAAGGATACATACGGCCCCTCCACTTCCCCTGCGTCCTCAAGTTTCTTTTTGTGAAGAAAAAGGATGGAGGATTACGCCCGTGCATTGATTACCGTGGTCTCAATCAGATCACGGTGAAGTCAGTTATCACGCCCGCTGATTGCGACCATGACGGAGTCATTGCACGAGGCGTTTCTTCACTAAATTAGATCTCAGGAGCGCGTACAACTTGAGTGCGCATTAGGGGCGATGAATGGAAGACAGCCTTTAGTACCACCTCGGGCCATTACGAGTATCTTGTCATGCCATACGGGTTGATGAACGCTCCTTCAGTTTTCCAATCATTCGTGGATGAGATCTTCAGGGACATGCAGGGACAGGGGGTGGTCGTGTACATCGATGACATTCTCGTGTACTCGCCTACCCGAGTCGAGCATGTGGCCCTGGTGCGCCGAGTGTTGCGGAGGCTGTTGGAGCACGACCTGTATGTCCAAGGCAGAGAAGTGTCTGTTCTTCCAGGAGTCGGTCTCCTTTTTGGGTTATCAGTTGTCTGCGTCAGGGGTGAAGAGTGGAGGTAGACCGGGTGTCAGCCGTGCGTAATTGGCAAACGCCAACCACTGTGAAGGAGGTGCAGCAGTTTTTGGGGTTTGCGAATTATTACCGGAGGTTTATCCGGGGTTTTGGACAGTGGCAGCTCCCATAACGTCTCTTTTGAAGGGGGGTCGGTGCGTCTGCAGTGGTCAGCCGAGGCGGACAGGGCGTTTGGGAGGCTGAAGGACCTGTTTACCTCGGCTCCGGTGCTGGCGCATCCGGATCCCTCTTTGCCATTTCAGGTAGAGGTGGGCGCGTCAGAGGCCGGTATAGGAGCCGTGCTGTCGCAACGGTCCGGCGCCACCTAAACTCCGCCCCTGTGCTTTTTATTCCAAGAAGCTCAGTCCGAGGCGGAGCGAAACTATGGCGTGGGGGACAGGGAGCTGTTAGCCGTGGTACAGGCCCTAAAGGTGTGGAGGCATTGGCTTGAGGGGGCTCAACACCCTTTCCTCATTTTGACCGGACCACCGTAACCTGGAGTACATCCGGGCAGCGAGGGCTGAACCCTCGCCAGGCGAGGTGGAATATGTTTTTGACCCGGTTCACATTTAAGATCACGTACATCCTGGGTCACAGAACGGTAAGGCAGACGCACTGTCTCGGCGGTATGACACGGAGGAGAGGTCCGTGGAGCCCACTCCCATACTGCCGGAGTCGTGTCTGGTGGCACCGGTAATGTGGGAGGTCGATGCTGAACTCGAGCGGGCGTTACGCACCGACCCTAGTCCACCTCAATGCCCGGAGGGTCGGAGTACGTTCCGCTCGAGGTTCGGGATCGATTGATCTATTGGGCTCACACGTCACCCTCCTCTGGACACCCTGGTATCGGCCGGACAGTGCACTGTCTTAGTGCCAAGTACTGGTGGCCCACGTTGGCGAGGATGTGAGGGTTTATGTTTCCTCCTGCTCGGTGTGCGCCCAGTGTAGGCGCCTAGACATCTGCCTAGGGGTAAGTTACTACCCCTGCCCGTTCCACAACGACCATGGTCTCACCTCTCGGTGGATTTCCTCACTGACCTTCCTCCTTCACAGGGGAATACCACTATACTGGTCGTTGTGGACCGGTTTTCTAAGGCCTGTCGTTTGCTCCCTATGCCGGGCCTTCCTACTGCCCTGCAAACCGCCGAAGCATTATTCACCCATGTGTTCCGGCACTACGGGTACCCGAGGATATTGTGTCTGATCGAGCTCCCCAATTTACCTCCAGAGTCTGGAGAGCTTTTATGGAGCGGTTGGGGGTCTCGGTGAGCCTCACCTCGGGTTACCACCCGGAGAGTAATGGGCAGGTGGAGCAGTGAACCAGGATGTGGGTAGGTTTCTTGGAACATACTGCCAGGACCGCCGGAGGAGTGGGCACGTCGTTCCCTGGGCCGAAATGGCCCAGAATTCCCTACGCCATTCCTCCACTAACCTAACCCCTTTCCAATGTGTGTTAGGTTACCAGCCGGTTCTGGCACCTTGGCAGCAGAGCCAGATCGAGGCTCCTGCGGTGGATGAGTGGGCGCGGCGCTCGGAGGAGACATGGACGCTGCAGCCACGTCCACCTGCAGCGGGCCCTCCGTCGTCATAAAGCGGCGCCGATCTCCACCGCAGTGAGGGACCGGTGTACGCACCTGGTGATCGAGTCTGGCTCTCTACCAGAAACCTGCCCCTCCGCCTGCCCTGTCGGAAACTGGGTCGGCGGTTTGTAGGGACATTTAAAGTCCTGAGAAGGTTGAACGAGGTTTGTTACAAATTACAACTACCTGTTGAGTATAAAAGTATTAACCCCTCGTTCCATGTGTCTCTTCTCAGGCCGGTGGTAGCTGGCCCACTCCAAGAAAGTGAGATCAGGAGACTCCTCCGCCCCCATTGGACATCGAGGGGGCACCGGCATACTCCGTGCGGTCCATCTTGGATTCGAGACGTCGGATGGGGGTCTCCAATATCTAGTGGAGTGGGAGGGTGCGGCCCGGAGGAACGGTGCTGGAGTGCCGAGGAGAGACATTTTGAACCCGTCTCTCCTGACGGAATTCCATCGTGGGCACCCGACGCACCCTGCTCCGCGTCCTCCTGGTCGTCCCCGAGGCCGGAGTCGGCGCACGTCTGGAGCCGCGCGTCAAGGGGGAGTACTGTCACGGTTTCGGCCGAGGCTGCCTCTCTTCCTTGCTCGGGCAGTTCGGCGTTCATCGTCTCCGGAATACTAGCTGCCACCGTTGCATGTTTCTATGTTCGTTTGCTTTTGTCTGATTGTTGTTACACCTGTTATCGTTTAGTGTATTAGTGTCCTATAAGTTCTCGTTGTGTTTGTCTAGTGTTGTGTGTGATTGTTTTCACTGTCGTGCCGCTTAGCTATTGTATGTACAGTTTGCTCGGTTGAGCTGCTCTCCATTCTGTGTTTTGGAGTATTTTGTCACACGTATTTTGTGCGCCGCTTTATTTCGCCTGCGTTCTGAGTTTCCGCCTCAGGGCATTTGTTTTTCGTGCTGTGTTTTGTTTGCCAAACAACTAAAGTCTTTTGGACTTACTTTGTGCGTCCTGCGCCTGATTCCACCACCACACCCACCTACAGCTACACTGACACAAATAAACCATAATAGTTCAATGGAGCCCCCTATTGGCTCTCCCCTACCTATACATTACTTCCATAACCACATTAGTTATGGTCCGATTACAAATTAAACCTTATCACATGATCAAACAACGCCACAACCTTAAACTCATATGGGGCGGCAGGCAGCTTAGTGATCAATGGCGCCGCGCCAACAACCGAGAGGTCGCTGGTTCCAATCCCCGAGCCGACCAGGCGAAAAATCTGCCGATGTGCCCCTCGAGCAAGGCACTCCAACCCCAATCGCTCCTGCAAGTCGCTCTGGACAAGAGCGTCTGCCAAATCACCAAAAATGCAAATGTAAATATTCTCCACTTTCTCACCCATGACACACGTCTACGCTCGGATGAGCAAGTTCAGAATATCCAACGTCAGAAACCCCCAGGCACCTCTCAAATAATCACCCCGTGGTGTTCCCAGCCAACTCCCTGGCTCCAAAAGCCACACTTTCGCTCTCTCCAGCCCCTCCCCTCGCAACTCTCTCTTCAGCTTTCGGTGGGAGCAGGCTCTTTTGAAGAGCTGTTTTTCGTTTTAGTGTTCCAAATATTCTGTGGTTATTTAAAGTATTTTAATCTATTTATTTAAATCAAATCATTCCCACCTAATTAGTTAAAGTTGGTGCATGTTTATATTTGAAACGATAAACCAAATTATTTCAGTCTAATTGTTTAACCAGTATTTTGCAGGGTCAAACATCAAAGCGTTAAATCAAATAATAAACCAAAAAGCCTCAACCTAAGCACCTATAACCAGAATTATACTATGTCTAACTCCAAAGCGGCACAGTTCAAACATATCAGCTCAACCGTTTCAGTTCAGTCACACAATTCATCACTTTAGCTTTATGTTCCCAATTGTTTTAACGGGTTATATGGTTTAAGCAACCACAAACCCAACAGTTATCCCCAAATTATACAGTTTGGACAGCCACAGACGTTTTAATTCCCAATTAGTTTTCTATCAAGGTATACAGGTTTGTCATTCACACTCTCCTACATATGACAACACTCGCACTGTCTAACTTTTAAGTACCTCCTATGAGTCTCTCAGTCATAGCTCGCACTGTCTAAACTATTTTAAAGTACCTCCTATGAGCCTCAGTCATGCTCGCACTGTCTAAACTATTTTAAAGTACCTCCTATGAGCCTTCAGTCATAGCGTCGCACTATCTAATCTATTTTAAAGTACCTCCTATGAGCCTTAGTCATAGCGTCGCACTGTCTAATCTACTTTAAAGTGCCTCCTATGAGCCTCAGTCATAGCGTCGCACTCCCATGGGTTTAACCATCACAATTATCAAACATTTGCATAGTACATTATGAAACCAAGTAGTATACTGTAATTGTTATTTATAGTAGAATAGGGTTCACTTACATCAAACAGGTGCTTCACAAAATTAATTTGGATAAAGCCAATGTGCAAAACTTTAGTTATATTACAATAGATGTTTTGCTTACCTTTATAGAAGCCTGGGCAATTTGTGAAACACACAGTTCGAAGACAGCGATTGTCCAATAGGCTGGATGAATTCCAGCGAAGTGAAGTTCCGCTACCAGATCACGTCGGGGTCACCAATTGTTAGAAATTGCGTAATTCAAATCTGGTATTGGAATAAGAATCAAGAGATCTTCAATCCAAGCTTAATTTATTATATGCAAAATGTATGTATGATAAGTATGAAGGTTCGTATACGGGCTCACTGAAAAACCACGCAGGGCAGACAGAGAACTGATCCATTGTTCTAAGTTCTTCTTCAAATACTCTGACAGAAAGCCTCCACTTCTTCTGTTGGCCAACCAGAGCAAAGGACTGAGTGTGGTTCAGCCAATCCGTTGGCGCAGGGGTTGGTCCCAACTCCTCGGCATTCCATTTGTTGCCAGGCATAAGTTGCTATCATTATAACCTGTGGAGTCAGCACCCAAAGACACCATTCCACTGTACTCCATGTACCCATGTTCAAGGACAGTTTCACAGACAACAAAGAGAGTGTTCGTATCTGTGAGAAATACAAGTCTTATCTCATCCTAGCCCCTAACGTTCCTTACATGAATAACAGCCTGTTATGTGAAACAATTTATATCAGTACAGTTCATTAATGCATTCCTTCCAAGCTATTCATCACATACAGATCCAATTATGAGAAAAATAGAACCCAACAA
>NW_025539845.1:0-11155 GCF_020615455.1 Coregonus clupeaformis | reverse complement strand
CAGAAGCTTGAATCTGATGTGGGCATTTATATGCTCCTCGCTTTCATATTTTGCCGTTTAGCGAACGATCGATGTTCTTAGGGTCACCGTGCCCACCCCTCTATCACAAGACCCAGACTTGACAAAAAGCAGGCAATGCCAGCAATACAGGCGGCTTGATGAAAGGCTCCTTGTTAACCAGCTATACTTTTGAAACCAGTTGGTATTGAACACCTCACCTTTTCATCCTTCTTCATGAAACTGATCTCAGGCAGACGACCCTCACTTAAGTTCCACCTTTTCCGTCTACCCCAGAGAATGAAAGGGGTTCTTTCAACAAAAATCCAAAACATTGGGGGCATTGTTAGCCATTCTACCATTCTGGCGGGAGAAAATTGCACACTCGAGTGCCAGAAGAATATGCATTAAGTTAGCAAGGCACATTTAAGTAATTGCACTAACTGACACGAAAAGAAAGTTCTAAAACCAAGAAAACAATTTATAATATACCTCCTCCTTCTCCTGTGACTTGAAAAATTAATTTGAATTTAATAATATCCAAAAAACAACTATCATTCTCACTCTAATTCCCATCCAACAATGTCACTCAAATACATAGAACCCCCAATAATGCTCTGTGGCTCAATCCCAATACAAAGCAATTAAATTAATTCTGATCCTAATTCTGTGATTGGATGGACAACATGTCAGTTCATCCTGCAAAAGCTTTGATATGTTGGAGGACCTGGAAGTGGTCATAATTACCATAAAAGGTTCTATGGAAGGGGGTGAGGCCTGTTAGCTTCCTAGGTTTTGTATTGAAGTCAGTGTAGCCAGAGGAGGAGAAGCTAGCTGTCTTCCTGCTACACCATGGTAATACCAAGACGGTAAGCCATTACAAAACACTGTATTTTAATCAATTATTTGGTGACATGAATATATTTAGTATAGTTTATCAAAATAGGATAACTTTTTTTTATGTTTCACTATTTTTATTTGTATGAAATTTCACTGAGGAGGATGGCCATCCCCTTCTCCTCTGAGGAGCTTCCACTGCTAAGTGGACCTATCAAAGTTCTGTAGAGTGGACCCTTCTATGGGTTTTACAGTTAAGATCCAGTTATTTGTGTACAGTCACTAAACATGAAGGTATAAACAGATCCAACTGGTTGCGCTCTACAAGTATTTGCATGCAATGATACAAGTAAAAGGAGGCTGTGATTGCCTACTATGCCACTTTCTTCAGATAAAATGGGCCATAACTTTAAGTCTGATATGCCCTAGAGAAGAATATTAGTGTTCAACAATTAGGTGGAAAATTAGACAAATCTAAAATTGTATATTTTCAATATTAATGTTTAGATGTTTCATATTACAGATTGTTGTAAAGCTTCATGACACCAACTTTCATTTTTAGCTGATACAGATCAAACATTACAGAGTCTTAAAGGCATTCTCAATCTTGAAAGTGGTTATCACGACCAAAAGTGGTCCCAGCTTTTGTAGTATTAAATCATCCAATTGTGTACTATGTCATCCAATCTGGAAGCGCAATATGTTACCAAATTTGGTTCTGTGAGTGTATCAAAAGAGGCCTGGGTAGGCCAAAATGTTCCAATTTTTTTAACAATTACATCTCAATTATGCTTTAAAAATACAAATGTCAAATATATGTCAAAAATAACTTTCCTCCAAAGGACCCTTCTATGGATAATAGTTTCAGGAGGAATCACCCCTATATGTCATAAAGTGCTGCTATATCTATTAGCACGGCCTGCCCATAAAAACACGTTCACATGTATGAAGGTTAATGTTCACTCGCCAGACCTAAACCACTCTATCACTACACACAAAATAAAATGTTGTTGGGGAGCGAACCCTGTATTACGCCAGTTGTGGGAACCCTATTATGCCGAGGAGTAATGGGGTGGGGTGGTGGGGGGTTCATATTTTTGTAAGCACTGTGATTAAATACAGCATGCAGCACAGCACTGCAGCTTTTCAGTTGTGTGTGTCTGGGCTGACATGGGGAGATAGATAACCAAAGCCCGAGATCCGCAATAGGCAAACAGTGCCACTGGATGCCCTAAAGCGCATTTGTTCTGTGTTTTTGTTTTTAGAAAATGAGCAATTGGCATCTGGTAAAAAAAAACTACATTGTTGTACATTCTCTGCTGTTCTATCGCGTGTGCAATGATGTCAGAGGGAAAAAAACAGAGTTTGTTGTTTGAAGTAAGGTCTTTGTTGTAATAGCATTATAGATAGAAATGTAACTATACAGTGGGGGAAAAAAGTATTTGATCCCCTGCTGATTTTGTACCGTTTGCCCACTGACGCAAAAAGAAATGATCAGTCTATAATTTTAATGGTAGGTTTATTTGAACAGTGAGAGACAGAATAACAACAAAAAAATCCAAAAAACGATGTCAAAAACATTATAAATTGATTTTTTTAATGAGGGAAATAAGTATTTGACCCCTCTGCAAAACATGACTAGTACTTGGTGGCAAAACCCTTTGTTGGCAAATCGCAGAGGTCAGACGTTTCTTGTAGTTGGCCAGGTTTTCATTCTCAGGAGGATTTTGTCCCACCCTCTTTGAACTTTCTCCAAGTCATTAAGGTTTCGATGTTGATGTTGGTAACTCGAACCGTCAGCTCCCTCCACAGATTTTCTATGAGATTAAGGTCCGGAGACTGGCCAGAGCCACTCCAGGACCTTAATGGCTTCTTCTTGAGCCACTCCTTTGTTGCCTTGGCCGTGTTTTTTGGGGTCATCTGTCATAGCTGGAACATCTTGACCCATTTCCAATGCCCTAGCTAGGAAGAGGTTCTCACCCAAGATTTGACGGGACATGGCCCCGTCCATTGTCCACCTCTGATCGGTGAAGTTGTCTGTCCCCTTGTAGAAAACTCCCCCAAAGCTTAATGTTTCCACCTCCAAATTTGACCGGTGGGGATGGTGTTCTTGGGGGTCATAGGCACTTCCCTCCTCCTCCAAACACAGGCGAGTTGAATTGATGCCATAGAGCTCGCATTTTGGTCTCATCTGACCACAACACTTTCACCCAGTTCTCTCCAATCATTCAGATGTTCATTGGCTATCTTTGACGGTTGCCTGTATTTGTGCTTTCTTGAGCAGGGGAATCCTTGCCGGGCGCTGCAGGATTTCAGTCCTTCACGGCTTAGTGTTTAAGCCAATTGTTTTCTTGGTGACTATGGTCCCAGCTGCCTTGAGATCCATTGGACAAGATCCTCCCATGTAGTTCTGGGCTGATCTCCGTTCTCATGATCATTTGCAACTCCACGAGGTGAGATCTTGCATGGAGCCCCAGGCCGAGGGAATTTGACAGGTCTTTTGTGTTTCTTCCATTGTGAATAATCGCACCAACTGTTGTCACCTTCTCTCACACCAAGCTGCTTTTTCGATATTCTTTTAGCCCATTCGAGCCTTGTGTATGGGTCTACAATCTTGTCCCTGACATCCTTGGAGAGCTCTTTGGTGTTGGCCATGGTGGAGAGTTTGGAATCTAATTGATTGATTGCTTCTTGGACAGGTATCTTTTATTACGGTAGGACAAACTGAATTGGGAGCACCTCCCTTTAGGGTGCTCCAATCTTCAGCTTCGTTCGGCTGTAATTACACCTGGGAGCTCAAGAAATCTTTCTGATTGAGAGGGGTCAAATACTTATTTCCCTGTTAAAATGCAAATCAATTTATAACATTTTTGATACAGTGCTTCTTTTCTGGATTTTGTTGTTATTCTGTCTCTCACTGTTCAAATAAATCTACCATTGAAATGATAGACTGATCATTTCTTTGTCAGTGGGCAAACGTACAAAATCAGCAGGGATCAAATACTTTTTCCTCATATATATAAAACATGAAAACATCTATTTGCCTCCTTTCTCCTGGGAAGAACATGCCGCCTGCACTCCATCGCATCCATGGTGACCTGGAGACCAGCCAGGGGCCCTCAAACACCACTGACAGCGAGTTTTATCTAAGGTGGGCTTTCCGTCACCCCAGCCTCCCAAACCCCCTTGGCTGGACAGTGTGTAGTATCTAGGCGTCTGATAAACCTCCTCTCCACTGCATGACCCTCACATGTCATATGTCTCTAAGCTGTACGCCGCCAGCTTTCAACACGCCACTGTCCATCTCCTCGGCTATCGCGAGCAACCTTTACACGGGCTCTCCATAGGGAATAGACTGGCATCGCATTCAAAGAAAACATAATACTTCACCAACACATTCTCCTCCTCCTCTCTTCTACCATCTCCTCACCATCAGTTCCCACTCTCTTTTCCCCTCTCTCCTTCAAGCCTGCCTCCCCTTTAAGCGAGATTAGTGGTGGGTAAAAATAAAACATTGTTTTTCAGCACAGTGACATCAATCAGTTTGAAAAGGTTTAATTTCCTGAACGATGCTACTATTGGTAGCCTACAGTATCAGACACACTACTCTGTGGTAGGGGTCAGCAAGAATGAATGAACTTTAGTTTTTTTAAAATCTGTTTAATACCTTTCCCTAGTCACAAGAACAAGGCTGTTTGTCCTTTCCTGACAGGTATAATGTGTCATTATATTATAATATGCTAATAAAATGAGGGACGCAGCAGTCTCATATCGGCATAAACCAACACTGTGCATAAGGAGAGTTAGCAAACGTTAAATTGAATTTGTGTACTTGACACTTTGACTCTGTGCTCCGTTCTCTCCCCTGTCCCTCTCCATTAAGATTCATCTTTCAATTTAGCGGCAACCCAGAATTAGGTTGTCAAAACACAATCTTTTCTCCCAGATCTGTCACTCCCCCCATGACAAGGGCCCACTGCACCACACCGCAGAGATAAGATGGAAGACTATCTCCCGACAAGGGATGGAATGATGAGTGGAGGGGGAGAGGAGGGAGGGAGGGAGGGATGGATATAGGGAGGTACACTGGAGATATAGTTATGTAGTGAATCAGATCTTCAGCCCTTTGACGTGTCGCTATGGCGCCTGCTGTGTTTAGCGTAAAGACAGGCCCCAGACCGTATCACGAGGCCCCACAGAGTTCACTGTCGGGCATCCAGATATGTGCCTGATGAATAGAGCTGGCGTGCTGAGAGCAGAGGGAAAGGGCAGTGTCACATAGATTGGTCACAAGGCGTTATCTAGTGTGTCAGGGGTAATGACAGGGGGAGAGGAGAGTTTAGAATGCATTATCCCCCTCAGGATGCATATCTCACCTACAAGAGAAAAGCTACTGTAAACTGCTGTAAGAAATAGACAGCAGTTTTTACACAAGGTCAATCCTATTTCTTGGGAAATATTTATCTATTTTGAGACAGAATACAAGGCTTGCCAAGTGGAATCAGAATGTAAGAAGATGACTGCAATGTATTAAAAAGCACATTTATAGTACAGTGCCTTGCAAAAGTATTCATCCCCTTTGCGTTTTTCCTATTTTGTTGCATTATTACCTGTAATTTAGATGGATTTTATTTGGATTTCATGTAATGGACATACATGCAAAGTAGTCCAAATTGGTGAAGTGAAATGAAAAAAAATAACTGTTTCTAAAAATTCCAAAAAAATAAATAACTAGGATGGTGTATGCACATAACAGTGGGGAGAACTGAATATTTGATAGACTGCCGATTTTGCCTTTCCCCTACTTACAAAGCATGTAGAGGTCTGTAATTTTTTATCATAGGGCTACAGTTCAACTGTGAGACAGAATCTAAAATATCCAGAAAATCACATTGTATGATTTTTAACTAAATTATTTGCATATTTTATTGCATGACATAAGTATTTGATCACATTCCAACCAGTAAGAATCCGGCTCTCACAGACCTGTTAGTTTTTTTCTTTAAGAAGCCCTCCTGTTCTCCACTCATTACCTGAAAATATTAACTGCCTGTTTGAACTCTGTTACCTGTAAAAATACACCTGTCCACACACTCCAATCAAACAGACTCAAACCTCTCCACAATGCAGCCAAGACCAGAGGGCTGTGTAAGGACATCAGGGATAAAATTGTAGACCTGCACAAGGCTGGGATGGGCTACAGGACAATAGGCAAGCAGCTTGCGTGAGAAGGCAACAACTGTTATGGCGCAATTATAAGAAAAATGGAAGAAGTTCCAGATGACGGTCAATCACCTTCAGTCTGGGGCTCCATCAAGGGGTATCTCACCTGGAATGGGGCATCAATGATCAGGTGAGGAGGGTGAGGGATCAGCCCAGAACTACACGAAGGCAGGACCTGGTCAGACCTGAAGAGGCTGGGACCACATTCTCAAAAAACCATTAGTAACACACTATGCCGGCATGGATTAAAATCCTGTCAGCGCGCGCAAGGTCCCCCTGCTCAAGCCAGCACATGTCCAGGCCCGTCTGAAGTTTGCCAATGACCATCTGGATGATCCAGAAGGAGGAATATGGTAGAAGGTCATGTAATCTGATGAGATTAAAAATAATAGAGCTTTTTGGTCCTAAGCTCCACTGCCGTGTTTGGAGGAAGAAGAAGGATGAGTACAACCCCAGAACACCATCCCAACCGTGAAGCTGTTGAGGTAAACATCATTCTTTGGGATGCTTTTCTGCCAAAGGGGACAGGACTGACTGCACATTGAGAGGGAGGATGAATGGGCCATGCTTCTTCGCGAGATCTTGGCCAACAACCTCCTTCCCTCAGTAAGAGCATTGAAGATGGGTCATGGCTGGGTCTTCCACATGACAACGACCGAAACACACAGCCAGGGCAGCTAAGGAGTGGCTCCGTAAGGAAGCATCTCAAGGTCCTGGAGTGGCCTATCCGTCTCCAGACCTGAACCCAATAGAAAATCTTTGGAGGAGCTAAAGTCCTTATTGCCCAGCGACAGCCCTAAACCCTAAAGGGATCTGGAGAAGGTCTGTGTATGGAGGATTGGGCCAAAATCCCTGCTACAGTGTGTGCAAACCTGGTCAAGACCTACAAGAAACGTATGATCTCTGTAATTGCAAACAAAGGGTTTCTGTACCAAATATTAAGTTCTGCTTTTCTGATGTATCAATACTTATGTCATCAATAAAATGCAAATTAATTACTTAAAAATCATACAATGTGATTTTCTTGATTTTTGTTTTAGATTCCATCTCACAGTTGAAGTGTACCTATGATCTAATTACAGACCTCTACATACTTTGTAAGTAGGGAAACCTGCAAAATCGGCAGTGTATCAAATGCTTTTTCTCCCCACTGTATGTGCCCTCTGTTCCCCACATTGTCCTGTTTCGATTATTGTCCCATGTCCGTTGGTCTTGGAGTATCGGTATTATGCTCTTGTTATTCGGGTCCTGTCTTTATTGTTTAGAGTTACACCTCGCTCTTTTGTTTGGGTTACATCCCTGTGTTTTATATATACGTGTTTGTTTTGGGCTTCGTCCCCGTTGTTTTCATGATGTACATTGGGTTGGGTGAAAAAAATGAAAATAATATGTATGCCTGTCTTCTAATCATTATACAACTTGACAGTAAAACTGTTGATTTTAAAAGACACAACGGCCAAAGTAAATATTTAATCAAAATGTTACGCAAATGTAAAGCTCACATTAAAATAAAATGATCTCTTTATTCTCTGTGTCATTTTCAGGATTGGATCATATTCTCTACATTAACTGTTTATATACAGTGCCTTACAAAAAGTATTCTACCACCCTTGGCTTGACGTTTTCTATTTTGTTGCATTACAACCGTAATTTAAATTGATTGTTTTTATTTGGATTTCATGTAGGACATACACAAAATAGTCCAAATTGGTGAGGAATGAAAAAAATAACTTGTTTCCAAAAATTGTGAAAAATAAATAATGGAAAATTGGTGCGTTGCATATGTATTTCACCCCCTTTGCTATGAAGCCTAAATAAGATCTGGTGCAACCAATTCCTTCAGAAGTCACATAATTAGTTCAACAAAGTCCACCTGTGTTGCAATCTAAGTGTCACATGATCTCAGTAAATATACACCTTTTCTGAAAGGCCCCAGAGTCTGCCCAACACCCACTAAGCAAGGAGCACCACCGCAAGCAAGCGGACCATGAAGACCACAGCTCTCCAAACAGGTCAGGGACAAAGTTGCTTGGAGAGGTACAGATCAGGGTTGGTTATAAAAAATATCAGAAACTTTCTCAACATCCCATGGAGCATACCATTAAAATAAAGAATATGGCACCACAACAAACCTGCCAAGAGAGGGCCGCCCACCAAAACTCACGGACCAGGCAAGGAGGGCATTAATCAGAGGGGCAACAAAGACACCAAAGATAACCCTGAAGGAGCTGCAAAGCTCCACGTGAGATGAGTTCTCTCTGTCCATAGGATTTACTTTAAGTCATACACTCTCACAGAGATTGGGCTTTACGGAAGAGAGACCCAGAAAAAGCCATTGCTTAAAAAGAAAAGAAATAAGCAAACACGTTGAGGGAAATCCGTTTCAGTCTTCCAGAGATTTGAGGACGGAGCGTTCTACTTCCAGCAGGAAATGACCCTAAGCATACTGCTAAAGCAACACTTGCGTGGTTTAAGGGGAAACATTTAAATGTCTTGGAATGGCCTAGTCAAAGCCCAGACCTCAATCCAATTGAGAATATGGTATGAAAGATGCTGTACACCAGCGGAACCAATCACAACGAAGAGTACAGGAGCGGTTTTGCCTTGAAGAATGGGCAAAAATACGTAGTGCATAGACCTTTGTAAAAGCTCACTTAATACATACCCCAAGAGACTTGCAGCTGTAAATGCTGCAAAAGGTGGCTCTACAAAGTATTGACTTTGGGGGGGGTGAATAGTTATGCACGCTTAAGTTCCAATTTTTTTGTCTTATTTCTTGTTTGTTTCACCCCAAAAAATATTTTGTATTTTCAAAGTGATAGGCATGTTGAGTAAATCAAATGATACAAACCCCCAAAAATTAATTTTAATTCCAGGTTGTAAGGCAACATAGTAGGAAAAATGCCAAGAGGGGTGAATACTTTCGCAAGCCACTGTATAATTGAATAATTAACTACCATCACCTTTTTGAATAATAGATAAATAATTGGTTTGTGAATTTCATCATTTGACAGTATTTGCATTTCTGTGAATGTCTTCTAAATGTTCGATTGAAATGTTGTTATTTTTCCATGAAATTTTGCAACTGATTTTGTGTCTTTCACTTTCATTGCATAGCATAGTATAAGATGAATAAAATGACACTATAAGTTCTACATGCAGTGTCAGATTATAAGGACACTATGATTGTAATTGTAATTAGTCCCCTGTAGCTCAGTTGATAGAGCATGGCGCTTGCAACTCCAGGGTTGTGGGTTCGTTTCCCACGGGGGGCCAGTATGAAAATGTATGCACTCACTAACTGTAAGTCGCTCTGGAATAGAGCGTATGCTAAATGACTAAAATGTAAATGTAATTCAAAATGACCAGAAACCAACTTGACATAATTTTAATGATAATGCAATATTAAGAGGGTCCAGACAGGGGTGGAAGCATGTTCTCAAATGTTGTGAACTATGTGGAAATGATCATTGTCATCCAACCTCTGAATCCTAATACAAATAGTAATATACAGTGGGGAAAAAAAGTATTTAGTCCCTTTTAGTGTCAAGTTCTCCCACTTGGAAAAAGATGAAGAGAGGGCTGTAATTTTCATCATAGGTACACGTCAACTATGACAGACAAAATTGAGAAAAAAATCCAGAACATCACATTTAGGATTTTTAATGAATTTATTTGCAAATTATGTGTGATTAGTATTTGTTCACCTACAAACAAGCAAGATTTCTGGTCTCCAGTCCTGTAACTTCCTTTAAGAGGCTCCTTTCCTCCACTCACCTGTAATAATGGCACCTGTTTGGAAGCTGCCATCAGTATAAAAGACACCTGTCCACAACCTCAAAAACAGTCACACTCCAAACTCCCTATGGCCAAGACCAAAGCGCGCAAAGGACACCAGAAACAAAATTGCAGACCCTCACCAGGCTGGGAAGACTGAATCTGCAATAGGTGTAAGCAGCTTGGTTTGAAGAAATCAACTGTGGGAGCACAGTAGAAATGGAAGACATAAAAGCACCACTGATAATCTCCCTCTGATCTGGGGCCCACTTAAAGATCTCACCCGTGGGGTCAAAATGATCTCACAAGAACGGTGAGCAAAAATCCCAGAACCACACGGGGGACCTAGTGAATGACCTGCAGAGAGCTGGGACCAGTAACAAAGCCTACCCTCAGTAACACACTCGCCCAGGAATCAAAT
This sequence comes from Coregonus clupeaformis, assembly GCF_020615455.1. NCBI lineage: Eukaryota > Metazoa > Chordata > Actinopteri > Salmoniformes > Salmonidae > Coregonus > Coregonus clupeaformis. Next base: position 900 of record NW_025539845.1, on the reverse strand, counting down.
CCTGCAGTACCAGACGTGTCCCCCTGCTTAAGCCAATAAGCGTCCAGGTTATTGAATAGACCTTTGGAAGAGTGCATTTGGATGATCCAGAAGAGGATTGGGAGAATGTCCTTATGGTCAGATGAATAGAACATTCTTGAGCCAAAAACTCAACTAGTAGTGTTTGGAGGACAAAGAATGCTGAGTTGCATCCTAAAGAACACCATACCTACTGTGAAGCATGTGGGTGGAAACATCATGCTTTGGGTTGTTTTTTCTGCAAAGGGACCAACGACCTTATATCGATCCGTGTAAAGGAAAAGAATGAATGGGGGCCTTATGTATCGTGAGATTTGGAGGAAAACCTCCTTTACCATCGCGCAAGGGCATTGAAGATGAAACGTGGCTGGGTCTTTCCAGCATGACAATGATCCCAAACACACCGCCGGGCAACAAGAGGGAAGAAGCTTGTCCTGGGAGTGGCCCTAGCCCCAGTCTCCAGATCTCAACCCCATAGAAAATCTTTGGAGGGAGTTGAGTATGTGTTGCCCACACAGCCCCAAAACATCCTGCTCTAGAGGAGATCTGCATGGAGGACTGGGCCAAAAATACCAGCAACAGTGTGGAAAACCTTGTGAAGACTTACAGAAAACGTTTGACCTGTGTCATTTACATACAACAAAGGGTATATAACAAAGTATTTGAGAAACTTTTGTTATTGACCAACATCCACACCATCATTTGCAAATAAATTCTTTAAAAATCCTACAATGTGATTCCCACCAGAAAAAAAAATTCCACTCATTTTATTCTGTCGAGAAGTTGACTTGTACCTATGGATGAAAATTACGAGCCTCTCTCCATCTTTTTTTAATTGGAGAACTTGCACATAAATTGGTGGCTGTACTAAATACTTTTTTT
>NW_025539844.1:0-11158 GCF_020615455.1 Coregonus clupeaformis | reverse complement strand
CAGTGGGGGAAAAAAGTATTTAGTCAGCCACCAATTGTGCAAGTTCTCCCACTTAAAAAGATAGAGGCCTGTAATTTTCATCATAGGTACACGTCAACGATGACAGACAAATGAGGAAAAAAATCCAGAAAATCACATTGTAGGATTTTTTAATGAATTTATTTGCAAATTATGGTGGAAAATAAGTATTTGGTCAATAACAAAAGTTTCTTAATACTTTGTTATATACCCTTTGTTGGCAATGACACAGGTCAAACGTTTTCTGTAAGTCTTCACAAGGTTTTCACACACTGTTGCTGGTATTTTGGCCCATTCCTCCATGCAGATCTCCTCTAGAGCAGTGATGTTTTGGGGGCTGTCTCGCTGGGCAATACGGACTTTCAACTCCCGCCAAAGATTTTCTATGGGGTTGAGATCTGGAGACTGGCTAGCCACTCCAGGACCCTTGAAATGCTTCTACGAAGCCACTCCTTCGTTGCCCGGGCGGTGTGTTTGGGATCATTGTCATGCTGAAAGACCAGCCACGTTTCATCTTCAATGCCCTTTGCTGATGGAAGGAGAAAGTTTCACTCAAAATCTCATGATACATGGCCCCATTCATTCTTTCCTTTACACCGGATCAGTCGTCCTGGTCCCTTTGCAGAAAAAACAGCCCCAAAGCATGATGTTTCCACCCCCCATGCTTCACAGTAGGTATGGTGTTCTTTGGATGCAACTCAGCATTCTTTGTCCTCCAAACACGACGAGTTGAGTTTTTACCAAAAAGTTATATTTTGGTTTCATCTGACATTCTCCCAATCCTCTTCTGGATCATCCAAATGCGCTCTAGCAAACTTCAGGATGGGCCTGGACGTACTGGCTTAAGCAGGGGGACACGTCTGTACTGCGGGATTTGAGTCCCTGGCAGCGTAGTGTGTTAGCTGATGGTAGGCTTTGTTACTTTGGTCCCAGCTCTCTGCAGGTCATTCACTAGGTCCCCCGTGTGGTTCTGGGATTTTGCTCACCGTTCTTGTGATCATTTTGACCCCACAGGGTGAGATCTTGCGTGGAGCCCCAGATCGAGGGAGATTATCAGTGGTCTTGTACGCCTTTCCTAATAATTGCTCCCACAGTTGATTTCTTCAAAACCAAGCTGCTTACCTATTGCCCAGATTCAGTCTTCCCAGCCTGGTGCAAGTCTACAATTTTGTTTCTGGTGTCCTTTGACAGCTCTTTGGTCTTGCCCATAGTGGAGTTTGGAGTGTGACTGTTTGAGGTTGTGGACAGGTGTCTTTTATACTGATAACAAGTTCAAACAGGTGCCATTAATACAGGTAACGAGTGGAGAACAGAGGAGCCTCTTAAAGAAGAAGTTACAGGTCTGGTGAGGCCAAAATCTTGCTTGTTTGTAGGTGACCAAATACTTATTTTCCACCATAATTTGCAATAAATTCATTAAAAAATCCTAGCAATGCTTGATTTTCTGGATTTTTTTTCCTCATTTTGTCTGTCATAGTTGACCGTGTACCTATGATGAAAATTACAGGCCTCTCTCATCTTTTTAAGTGGGAGAATTTGCACAATTGGTGGCTGACTAAATACTTTTTGCCCCACTGTATATATATATATATATATATATATATATATATATATATATATAAATTATATATACAGTGGCTTGTAAAGTATTCACCACCTTGGCATTTTCCTATTTTGTTGCCTTACATCCTGGAATTAAAATGGATTTTTTGGAGGTTTGTATCATTTGATTTACACAACATGCCTACCACTTTGAAGATGCAAAATAATTTTTGGGGTGAAACAAACAACAAATAACACAAAAAAACTGAAAACTTGAGCGTACATAACTATTCACCCCCCAAAAGTCAATACTTTGTAGAGCCACCCTTTGCAGCAATTACAGCTGGAAGTCTCTTGGGGTATGTATCTATAAGCTTGGCACATCTAGCCACTGGGATTTTTGCCCATTCTTCAAGGCAAAACTGCTCCAGCTCCTTCAAGTTGGATGGGTTCCGGGCTGGTGTACAGCAATATTTAAGTCATACCACAGATTCTCAATTGGATTGAGGTCTGGGCTTTGACTAGGCCATTCCAAGACATGTAAATGTTTCCCCTTAAACCACTCAGTGTTGCTTTAGCAGTATGCTTAGGGTCATTGTCCTGCTGGAAGGTGAACCTCTGTTCCAGTCTCAAATCTCTGGAAGACTCGAAACAGGTTTTCCCTCAAGAATTTCCCTGTATTTCAGCGCCATCCATCATTCCTTCAATTCTGACCAGTTTCCCAGTCCCTGCAGATGAAAAACATCCCCACAGAATGATGCTGCCACGACCATGCTTGAGAGGTGTTGGATTTGCGCCAGACATAAGCGTTTTCCTTGATGGCCAAAAAGCTCAATTTTAGTCTCATCTGACCTTCTTTAAAGCTAATGGCTTTTTTTCTGGCCACTCTTCCACAAAGCCCAGCTCTGTGGAGTGTACGGCTTAAAGTGGTCCTATGGACAGATACTCCAATCTCCGCTGTGGAGCTTTGCAGCTCCTTCAGGGTTATCTTTGGTCTCGTTGTTTGCCTCTCTGATTAATGCCCTCACTTGCTTGGTCCGTGAGTTTTGGTGGGCGGCCCTCTCTGGAGGTTTGTTGTGGTGCCATATTCTTTCCATTTTTTAATAATGGATTTAATGGTGCTCCATGGGATGTTCAAAGTTTCTGATATGTTTTTCATAACCCAACCCTGATCTGTACTTCTCCACAACTTTGTCCCTGACCTGTTTGTAGAGCTCTTTCCCGGTCTTCTGGTGTCGCTTGTTTGGTGGTGCCCCTTGCTTAGTGGTGTTGCCTAGACTCTGGGGCCTTTCAGAACAGGTGTATATATACTGAGATCATGTAACACTTAGATTGCACATAGGTGGTCACTTATTTAACTAATTATGTGACTTCTGAAGGTAATTGTCACTAGATCTTATTTAGGGGGCTTCATAGCAAAGGGGGTGAATACATATATACTCACCACTTTTCCGTTATTTATTTTGTATAATTTTTTCATTTCACTCCACCAATTTTGACTATTTTGTGTATGTCCATTACATGAAATCCAAAAAAAAATTAATTGAAATTACAGGTTGTAATGCAACAAAACAGGAAAAACGCCAAGGGGGATGAATACTTTTGCAAGGCACTGTATATTCACACACACACATAAAGGCATATAAATATACTTTACAAAAATATAAATGCAACATGTAAAGTGTTGGTCCCATGTTTCATGAGCTAAAACAGAAAATCCCAGACATTTTTCCATAGGCACAAAGAGTATTTCTCTCAAATGTTGTGCACAAATGTCTTTATATCCCTAATAGTGAGCACTTCTCCTTTGCCAAAATAATCCATCCACCTAACAGGTGTGAAATATCAAGAAGCTGATTAAACAGCATGACCATTACACAGGTGCACCTTGTGCTGGGGGACAATAAAAGGCCACTTTAAAATGTGCAGTTTTGTCACACAACAAAATGGCACAGATGTCTCAAGTTTTGAGGGTGCGTGCAATCAGTGGTGGAAAAAGTACTCAACTGCCATACTTGAGTAAAAGTAAAGATACCTTAATAGACAATGACTCAGGTAAAAGTGAAAGTCACCCAGTAAAATACTACTTGAGTAAAGTCTAAAAGTATTTGATTAAAAATATACTTAGTGTCAAAGTAAAGAACAATCATTTCAAATGCCTTATATTAGGCAAACCAGATGGCATCATTTTCTTGTTTAATTTTATTTTACGGATAGTCAGGGGCACACTCCAACACTCAGATATAATTTATAAATGAAGCATTTGTGTTTAGTGAATCCGCCAGTTCAGAGGCAGTAGGGATGACCAGGGAGGTTCTCTTGATATGTGCTTGAATTGGACCATTGTCCTGTCCTGTTAAGCATTGAAAATGTAATGAGTACTTTTGGGTGTCAGGGAAAATGTATGGTGTAACAAGTACATTATTTTCTTTAGGAACGTAGTGGAGTAAAAGTAAAAGTTGTCAAAAATATAAATAGTAAAGTAAGGTTCAGATACCCCAAAAAACTACTTAAGTAGTACTTTAAAGTATTTTTACTTAAGAACTTTACTCAATGGCATGCTGACTGCAGGAATGTCCACCAGAGCTGTTGCCAGAGAATTGAATGTTAATTTCTCTACCATAAGCTGCCTCCAACGTCGTTTTTGAGAATTTGGCAGTACGTCCAACTGGGCTCACAAGCGCAGACCCGTCTAACCACAGAGCCCAGACCTCCACATCAGGCTTCCTCACCTGCAAGTAGATCGTCTGAGGGTAAGGGGAGGGGGGGTGCATTTTAGCAAACTCCAAGGGGGCTGTCATGTGCCTTTTACTGAGGAGTGGCTACTGTCTGGCCACTCTACCATAAAGGCCTGATTAGTGGAGTGCTGCAGAGATAGTTGTCCTTCTGGAAGGTTCTCCCATCTCCACAGAGGAACTCTGGAGCTCTGTCAGAGTGACCATCAGGTTCTTGGTCACCTCCTTGACCAAGGCCCTTCTCTCTCCGATTGCTCAGTTCTGGCCGGGCGGCCAGCTCTTAGGAAAGAGTATTTTACTATCTTCTGTATACCCCCCTACCTTGTGACAACACAACTCATTGGCTCAAATGCATTAAGAAGGAAAATAAATTCCACAAATTAACTTTTTTAACAAGGCACACCTGTTAATTGAAATGCATTCCAGGTGACTACCTCATCGAAGCTAGTTGAGAGAATGCCAAGAGTGTGCAAAACTGTCATCAAGGCAAAGGGTGGCTATTTGAAGAATCTCAAATATATAATATATTTAACACTGTTTTGGTTACTACATGATTCCATATGTGTTATTTCATGGTTTTGATGTCTTCGCTGTTATTCTACAATGTAGAAAATAGTCAAAATAAAGAAAAACCCTTGAATGAGTAGGTATGTTCAAACTTTTGACTGGTACTGTATTTGATGGGTAAAGAAAAATGTCAGAAGTTAACCTGGGCCACAGTGCGAAAACATTTTCTCTAAAGGTAGCAGATATGTTTGTGAAAAAAAGGGTTTAGCTTTTTTTGAAGGATGATTTGTAAAAAATTTGCCATAGATTAACATAGATAGCATTCCATTATTATAAAAAATATTTAACCGTGATGAGGGTGGGAAAAAAACATATTTTTATCAACAGTGTCTACTCAGAAAACGAGTATACACTCTGGCTATTAAAGAAGACTCTACAGGGCTTCTCCCCGTGTGCAAAAGAGAATCATCAGAAAAGCAGCTGTGCAATTTGCCAGTCGTATCCTTGGTAGAGAAAGAAGGCAGGAGAGGGAAGAGAAGGAGGGAGAAACAGGTCGATGCTGCTAACAATATTAGGAAATAATTGCTATTTCTACTATTTCACATTTGATGACACAATCGAGATGAAATTGTGTGTAGTGGTGTAATTTTTCTCAATTTTGTCAATATGAAGGTGTAATAATCAGAGAGGGGCCCTCACACACAGCTTGTGGTGTTCACAACTAACCGAGAGGAGAATGAATCGGTTGGAGTGAGATGCGGGAGCCTGATAACTAATTTGCGTCCTGTCTCTTAAAGGAAGTGATAGGTGAAGTAATATGTCTGCGTAACAACGGAAGAACCCAATTATAAAGGCTAAATTAAGAGGTTTTGTTGAATCTAATGTCCCCAAATTGTAGCCAATGATGGTACGGCAACGGCTAGACGGGCAAATTCGACAAATCCCTGTGCGTTTTTGACCGACTGAAGGCTCTGAAGGCTAATGCAAGTCGTCAGGACTCAAGTAAGTTTCATTGTGTTTCTATTGTCTGGTACATTTATCATATTGTGTTGTCATGACTGTGCCATGCCGTCAATGTGATGGGGTGTCTGTCCAGATGATTATCAATGTAAGTTCGTCTCAACTGTATGTGTGATGTGAAGCTATTTTGATATTTTTTTTAAGAGTAGGCCTAGTTTTTTAGTGCTTTAAAGGTGAATAGAGCCCCCATTGGTGGTATTAAGAAATGAAGAAAATAGAAAATATACAAATGCAACCAGAGAAAGTTTATTTAATTTTTTTGTGATTTGCTGCCTCTCCAAGTTCTTATAATGGATTCCCCTTAACCCTGCTGTTGATGCTCTCCCCCCTCCCCTCAGCAGCAATATGTGGGTCCTAAAGCTATTTCTATTATTTAGCCTAATGAAGCGTGAAAACACCGCTAAACTTTGTATTTAACTGTACAACAAAAAACTTTCTATGATCTCTTCTCCCCGTTCCCTCCCTCCTTCCTAAAAGCTTGTATTGTTTGGGAGGGGGAAGAAAATGTTTTCAGATGAATTATTTTCCCCATGAATGAATTGGAGATTAATGGGGCGTCTTGAATTTGCTCATCTTTTTCCAACCCCAATCTAAATGCACTGCAAAGCTTTTTGTTGAAATCAATTATGATAATCCCCAATGTTGGCACCGACATGTTCGTGTCCCAATGCGTTTGGAGAAAATGAATCAAGCCGCTGCCTGCCTGCAACAAAGCCTATTCCCTTCCTGGCTGTGTTGCTTTGATATTCATTGTATAGGCAGAGAGCCTCGAGTACACTCAACTATCTCAAACTCTACTAAAGAAGAATGGCTCAGATGTATCTTTGACCTCCAAAGCGATGATCTAAATCTCATGGTCGCTTATGGGTCAAACTCACTCTTGAGTACTGTTTTATCAACACCCAAGGCTACTTAAGTAGGATTCAGTTCAAACACTCTGTTTTAAGAGTACTTCAGGGCACTTTACATACTGTAAGTACCATTATGAACCCCAAAATGGATTATCAAAATCACATGGTTATGGTTGTCCTTGCTTATGTTATGTCAACACTCAAGGCTACTAAAGTAGGCCACTATTAGCACTTTACATAAGGACCATTGTGAACCCAATAATTTATTTATTTTTATTTGTTCTTTATTTTTATTTATAAGAATACCTCTAAACAGCTTCACATGATAATTTGGTGATCTTGAGCATTGCACTCAGAAAGATCACAGGTACTTAACATGCCCTTCTCAGCCAGAGAGAAAATAAATAAGAGATTTAAGAGTGAAAATAAAAGACTTAAGAGAATATAGATTGATAGCTGTAACCAGAGAATAATATCTATTTGAGATAGATTTCATAGCTGGAACTGAAATGTTGAGCAACAGAGGGTCAGTGTCTGTCAGTGGCTTTTTGGAAGGAATTGGGTGGGATCCTATTCCATATATTGCACTGCTTTTGAATATGACTATATAGGGGATAGGGTGCCATTAAAGACGCAGCCTCTGCTCTGACGGAGACCAGTCAGTGATATTCAGGCACTCATTATTCCCAAACTGCAATTCGGCACCCTGTTCGAAATACTTCAGAAATGCATCCTTATTTCCTACCTTCCTTGAGGTAATCCCAGAGCTGAATTGTTTTCGATTCAGTAAAGCCATAGGGTGGGCCAACTTGCTTTACACCTATCCAATAACTTTAACATCAAGGAAATGCAAGGAAGGAAGAAGGATGCATTGATGAAGTATTTAAACAGGGCCCAAGATTTATGAACATTATGTTTGATGTTTGGGATTCTGTGTTTTTACATATATTGATTAATCTGTTTTGTTCTTTTTTTTTTACACAGCCACACACCTATCCAACCACTTACACCTCAAGGAAACACAGAAGGAAGGATGCATTTCTATAGGATTCAAACAGGGCCCAAATCACAGCCACACACACATCCTTTCCACTGTGCTTCTAGTTTATCATCTTCCATACCAGTTTCTTGAGTTTCTGCGTCTTCCTATTCTATAGAGAAGCACCACTGCCCTCCCAGCGTACAATAAACTCTTTGTTACTACGTCCCTAATCTGGAGGAGCACAGCTGCCATGGATACTCTATCTGTCACTGAGCTGGGGAAAGATGAGGGCTTTGTCAATTTACAAGCTAGATACTTTACAGGTGGTGTAGGTTGAGGAAATCCTCAGGACAGAAGTACTGAAGGAGAGAGACAGACTTCCAGGCTCATATACTTAAAGGGGTGCCTAAATGAAATTACACCTACTCCAATAAATATGCTATTTTCCAGAGGCATCATAAATCAATCAGGTATGATAAAACACCATGCGATACAATACTGTAAATTTTCGTGGATATACATTTTTGTAGTCAGCGTGTATTGTACATTACAATACACAGAATCCAACAAGACTCGCTTGTGTAAGAACTCAAATGTATGCATATACCGCATCATACGAGGAATGTGACACATTTTGACACCAAAGAGAAAACACAAGTTGAAAATGTGCAACTGTGACATGAAAAATGTTTTTAAATGATCCAAAACTTGAGCGAACAGAGCGTGAGATATTCCTGTTAAAAGGACTGTTCTCCTAGTCCAGAGCCTAAAACAGCTGCAGGGAATGGCAACAGATGCATGCAAACAGACTCAGTGTAGCATGGCGCGAACATTAGCATTTTTCTTCATTTATCTCTGAATGATTTCCCTCTGAAGTTGTGCCAATTTACCTTTGAGAACAGATGCGGACACCATTTGGAATTGAGGGAAACATATTTTCCCCCGACTGCCATATTGGAAAAATAATATAATCACAAACAACTAAAAACAAACAAGTAAATAATGATCCACTAACAACTTTATATCCAATGCAGGGTACTTTTTGACGTTTTTCTTTGCCTTTGAATAAGGAGAATAAACATTACAAATGCATGCCATCTGCAAGTTCCCCCAAAGCAGGACTATGTGCTGGCTATACTGAAGTGTCCATCTCCTGAGAAGGAAACTAAAGAAAGTGACTTAAAATGGCCTATAGAGCCCCAAAGAACAAGCAGCATCACAGTCACTACTATCAAATCCTACTCTATGCTGGGTAGATGTTAGAGAGTAGCTATGTGGTACATTGGTGACATTCATTGGTGATGTACAGGGTGACATTCATGACATCCAGAAATGCAATACAGGTAATGTATTGTAACAGCAGCTGACCGGTACTGTAATTAGCCATAGAAATAAAACAACCTTTACGTGTTACATTAGTACATGGTTAAGCTATTTCTGGGCAGCGAATGCAATGGATCAGCTAAGCTAACTAAAGTCTGGAGCACCAACGCGTAACAACAACAGGGCCGGAGTTCTATTGGACCCCTCCACTTAACATCTAGGTTCCATCCCAAATGGCCTATACAGTGTACAACTTTGACCCAGTGGACAATATAGGAATAGGGTGTCATTTGGGACGTTACACTAATCTCCCCGTGGAAGATTCTGCATGTAGACCGAAGAATCTGCCGGAACTGAATAGGATGCATGAGATAATGAGCATCATTAGTTCCGGTTTTGGGGTTTTCATCACTGGTTATTTGGATGTATCAGGACTGGGCAAAGCCGGTGCTTTAACTGCTTCCTCGAGTGCTCCTCGACGTGTGCCCACATGAATCGAAAGGCGGGGCTTTGGCTGAGAGTTTCCTTTTGTGAGGTCGGACATTTTATTTGCTGGAACTCAATATCTAACACATACAGTGGGGGAAAAAAGTATTTAGTCAGCCACCAATTGTGCAAGTTCTCCCACTTAAAAAGATGAGAGAGGCCTGTAATTTTCATCATAGGTACACGTCAACTATGACAGACAAAAGGAGGGGAAAAAATCCAGAAAATCACATTGCAGGATTTTTAATGAATTTATTTGCAAATTATGGTGGAAAATAAGTATTTGGTCAATAACAAAAGTTTCTCAATACTTTGTTATATACCCTTTGTTGGCAATGACACAGGTCAAATGTTTTCTGTAAGTCTTCACAAGGTTTTCACACACTGTTGCTGGTATTTTTGGCCCATTCCTCCATGCAGATCTCCTCTAAAGCAGTGATGTTTTGGGGATGTCGCTGGGCAACACGGACTTTCAACTCCCTCCAAAGATTTTCTATGGGGTTGAGATCTGAGACTGGCTAGGCCACTCCAGGACCTTGAAATGCTTCTTACGAAGCCACTCCTTTCAGTTGCCCGGCGGTGTGTTTGGGATCATTGTCATGCTGGAATGACCCAGCCACGTTTCATCTTCAATGCCCCTTGCTGATGTAAGGAGGTTTTTCACTCAAAATCTAACGATACATGGCCCCATTCATTCTTTCCTTTACACGGATCAGTCGTCCTGGTCCCTTTGCAGAAAAACAGCCCCAAAGCATGATGTTTCCACCCCCATGCTTCACAGTAGGTATGGTGTTCTTTGGATGCAACTCTAGCATTCTTTGTCCTCCAAACACGACGAGTTTAGTTTTTACCAAAGTTATATTTTGGTTTCATCTGACCATATGACATTCTCCCAATCGTCTTCTGGATCATCCAAATGCACTCTAGCAAACTTCAGACGGGCCTGGACATGTACTGGCTTAAGCAGGGGACACGTCTGGCACTGCAGGGATTTGAGTCCCTGGCGGCGTAGTGTGTTACTGATGGTAGGCTTTGTTACTTTGGTCCCAGCTCTCTGCAGGTCATTCACTAGGTCCCCCGTGTGGTTCTGGGATTTTTACTCACCGTTCTTGTGATCATTTTGACTTCACGGGGTGAGATATTGCGTGGAGCCCCAGTGAGGGAGAGTTATCAGTGGTCTTGTATGTCTTCCATTTCTAATAATTGCTCCCACAGTTGATTTCTTCAAACCAAGCTGCTTACCTATTGCAGATTCAGTCTTCCTAGCCTGGTGCAGGTCTACAATTTTGTTTCAGGTGTCCTTTGACAGCTCTTTGGTCTTGGCCATGTGGAGTTTGGAGTGTGACTGTTTGAGGTTGTGGACAGGTGTCTTTTATACTGATAAAAGTTCAAACAGGTGCTCATTAATACAGGTATCAGTGGAGGAAGAGGAGCCTCTTAAAGAAGAAGTTAGAGGTCTGTGAGAGCCAGAAATCTTGCTTGTTTGTAGGTGACCAAATACTTATTTTCCACCATAATTTGCAAAAAAATTCATTAAAAATCCTACAATGTGATTTTCTTGAAAAAAAATCTCAATTTGTCTGTCATAGTTGACGTGTACCTATGATGAAAATTACAGGCCTCTCTCATCTTTTTAAGTGGGAGAACTTGCACAATTGGTGTGGGCTGACTAAATACTTTTTTCCCCACTGTGT
>NW_025539843.1:0-11155 GCF_020615455.1 Coregonus clupeaformis | reverse complement strand
GAACATATTCCAGTCTGTTGCTAGCAAAACAGTCCCTGTAGCTTAGCATCTGCGTCATCTGACCACTTCCTTATTAACCGAGTCACTGGTGCTTCCTGCTTTAGTTTTTGCTTATAAGCAGGGAATCAGGAGGATAGAGTTAAGTGGTCAGATTTGCCAAATGGAGGGCGAGGGAGAGCTTTGTACGCATCTCTGTGTGTGGAGTAAAGGTGGTCTAGAGTTTTTTTTCCTCTGGTTGCACATTTAACATGCAGGTAGAAAGGAGGTAGAACGGATTTAAGTTTTCCTGCATTAAAGTCCCCGGCCACTAGGAACGCTGCCTCTGGATTAGCGTTTTACTGTTTGCTTATGGCCTTATACAGCTCATTGAGTGCAATCTTAGTGCCAGCATCGGTTTGTGGTGGTAAATAGACAGCTACGAAAAATATAGATGAAAACTCTCTTGGTAAATAGTGTGGTCTACTGCTTATCATGGGATACTCTACCTCAGGCGAGCAAAACCTTGAGACTTCCTTAGTATTAGATTTTATGCACCAGCTGTTGTTTACAAATACACACATACCGCCACCCCTTGTCTTACCGGAGTCAGCCGTTCTATCCTCCCGATTTAGCGTATATCCCGCCAGCTGTTTGTTATCTATGTCGTCGTTCAGCCACGACTCGGTGAAACATAAGATATTACAGTTTTTAATGTCCCGCTGGTAGGATAACCTTAATCTTAGGTCGTACAATTTATTTTCAAATGATTGAACATTGGCTAATAGGATTGATGGAAGAGGCAGTTTACTTGCTCGCCGTTGGATCCTTACAAGGCACCCCGACCTACGTCCACGATATCTCCGTCTCTTTCTAATACGAATGATGGGGATTTGGGCCTTGTCGGGTGTCTGTAGAATATCCTTCGGTCCCGACTTCGTTGAAGAAAAAATCTTTGTCCAACACGAGGTAAGTAAATTCGCTGTCCTGATATCCAGAAGCTCTTTTTGGTCATAAGAGACGGTGGCAGAAACATTATGTACAGAATAAATTACAAGTACCACGAAAAAACACACATAATAGTACAATTGGTTAGAGGGCTGTAAAACGGCAGCCATCTTCTCCGGCGACATTTCACTGGGGGAAAAAACAGTCAATCTCTCTCTCTAATTAGTCCCATTTCAGAGTGGGCCCATGGCCAGAGTAGTTAACAGTCCCAACAGACTGACCCCTCTCACCCTCTCCCCTTCTCCACTCAACATCTGGCCACACATAGGCATAAAAGCATGAGCTCTGTATTACATTATAATGTCCTTTTCCTCAACCCCTATCCCCTAACCCCCTACCCCCTTCACACAGCAGTTTCAGTCTACCAAGGAAACACTGGCCATCTGTGAGTGTTTCTGGTCTGGAGCTAGACTTCCTCTCCTGCTACCAGAGCAGCTAGCTAGCGTATGGTTGACTGGCTGCTATGTGAACAGCAGGCCTGACTATACTGTACTCTGTCTGTCTGTCTGTCTGTCTGTCTGTCTGTCTGTCTGTCTGTCTGTCTGTCTGTCTGTCTGTCTGTCTGTCTGTCTGTCGACAAGCTGTACCAGCAGGGGAAATAAAAGGCGATAAGCACAACAGGTGGTGCTACATGACCCTTGGGGTCAACATTGATTTACACACAACTGGAAGGCTGTTTGGTCAGTCAAAAGGCATTCTATACATTCTGGACATTTAGATGTAAAAGAGAGGCTCTATCCAACTTTTTAGATGAGAGGACAGGACACTTAGGCCTAGTCTACCCACAGGCCAGTAGAAGTCAATTGACAGAGACAAAAATATTACTCCTCTAGTCAGGTCTCAAAAACGGTATTTCTATTTTGTCTTCTTTATTTGCATTTCACATCTGAGCTCAAGGAATGCAAAGAGAGAGAGAAAAAGAGGGGGGTGTGAACCAAACAGACAGAGCGAAGACAGGAAAAAGACACGCTGTCTGCTTTGATATGTTGAAACTCATGTATTTTTACGTTGGTAAATGTCAGTTCCACTTAGTCTCCAGTGGGCATGCCTGTTTCTCTGGTCTGTGTTGTGAGCTACAGTGTGCTGATGAGAGAGTGAGAGGCCAGTCTGTACTGACAGTCCTGGGCACTGTCAGAACTCAGCCCCAGAGCTTCAAGTTTCCAAATTGTGAAATTATTCTCTCCCTCTCTCTCTTCTCTTCTCTCTCTCGCTCTCTCTCTCTGGGGAAGCTGTCTTGCATACCTTTAGAGAATATCTGTTGGGTTTCTGACATCCCGTTTTGTTTTGTCTTTAGATTTGGACCCAGGTGCGGCAGTCATATTCTCAAGAGGAGCCGGTGTTTGATTGCACTGTGTTGAATATTTCAATGACGATAAATAAACATCAATTATCATAGTTTCCTCAGGCTCCTTCCCACACCTCCTGGCAGAAACTCATGGTGTTAACCTGGGAAGAGGAAAAAGAGATGTGTTGTAAAGTGACTGGTTGTCATTACAATCATAGCACACATTAGGCTTGATTGGCCAGTTTTTAACAGCCCAGGCGTGGATGGAAAACCATTTTTATTTTCTTGAGAACATTTCTGAGAGAAAAGAATACCACACCTTAAATCAGCAGAAAGCTGCTAATTGTGTGGTCTCCAAATGTAACCAGTCAATCTAAGGGGAAAATCATGCATAATCCTACTGTAGTTTACCTACAATTACCCTCACAGTCAAACTACAGATAAAGTAGGTCTGTGCATGTTCTCCATCACTCTGCTGATAAGTGGAAATACTATTTTTCCAACCCCAGAGACATGGACATGAACTGCTAGCGTGAGCCAAGACATTCAATCTTTCTTTGGATACCCAGTCGCTATCACCTCGTAAAGTCTGCTAATCAAAACAGCATTCTAGCCTAGCTCCTAGCCTAATATCCCTAGTTAGCGTTAGCGTGTTCTGCTCTATGGCATAGGGGTTGTTACTGTGGGGGAGGCTGGTAAGCAGCAGGAGTGTCAGAGGGAAGGCGGTGAGTGATGGATAGAATAAATCTGGCAGAGAAGAGCTGATGAATCATATAAAGTTGTGGTTTCTCCAGCATAGGATGAAAAGATTTCTTCACTACACTCTTAGAAAGAATGGTGCTATCTAGAACCTAAAAGGGTTCTTCGGCTGTCCCTTTTTGTCTGTTAGAAGACTAGCGCATTGCCGCTGTTATGTTATCACAACCATAACATCCATAATACTCTTATCACATCAGTCAACATTCATAAATCCCACACAGATACGTGTAGTGCGTTGTGTTGACAGATCTACAGGTGGAGCTAGAACTGTGGAAGGTTCTGCTCACCAAGACTAACATAACATTACAAACAAAGTGAAGCAATGAGGCTATGCTAAGGGGTGCCTTTTCTCTAAAATTGAAAACAAGACATAATAGTGAGTAACTGTAAACCCTATCCTCCTGCACCAATCCTCATGGCGCCATTCTCAACTGAGTTTTCAGCAAAGGCAGTCCATCATCCCATGGAAACCAACATTAAGAAAATATGGTCAGGAAGTGAATGCGGTCTAAAAAATGATTTGATGGAAATCAATGCATTCTTTTCACATTGCTGAATTGACAAGAAGAGGTACACATTTTGGTTTGGGAGACGGAGGAGGGAACAGGAGGGTCGGGGAGAGATGGAAATATTGAGCGTTGGTTCCACACTGCCAGAGAGCACATGCCATACCATGATTAAACAACATGGGTAACAAGGGAAACACTGCTTGAAATGCCTTGCTGTTTACAGTATCTAAATAAGGCAAACAGAAAACTGTCTCACTTCCTTTTGAATGGTAGAACTCCCTTTACTTTTCACCACTTTAAGTAATTATGTACGTCCCAGAACATGCGTCCTCTTTAACTCTTAAATTTGCCATGTACTTCAATTTATTATTTCAGATCACGAAACACGCGTCCTACAGAAATAAAGCATGAGGATTCGCTACATTGCTGAATCTCATGTGTGTCATCATCGTCTAGCATGGCCTGAGTGTTTGATGTTTCATTGTGCATTTATTACACTTGCTAGATTACAGGACAGCGCAGCTGTGAGATGGGGTCTAGTTTAGGCCTATTTTCTTTTCCATTAGAGTAAAAGACTCCTTAATCTAGTGTTGTGGTGACAGAATGAGAGGACAACGTGAACCAGGCTCTGTGCTGCTCTTTCAACAGCTTTTACAGCTTGGCTGCGTAGCACGGGGCCCGGATGTATTGAGGTGTTTTCCCTTAATGGAGCAGCTGGGCTAAGCACAACACCTCTATGGAACAGTGGAACACTGGGGCTAATGCTTTTCACAAATAAGGAATAAAGCCCTCCACTCAACACTGCTTTCCTATATGGAGTGGCGCTGTTCAAGAGCCACAGCTAGGTTTGATTCTGCTTTGGAAACACTTTTCTGAATCAAACAGAACTGAATCTATAGACCAAGCTGTATGTGATTGTGTAGAGGCCTGAACTTAATTGTCTGTTTTATTTCGAGACTGACCAAAGTGTTTTTTTGATGTCTTTTGAGCAAACCATTGATTGAAAGCCAAGCAGATAAATAATTTCTCTTCACATTTAGGAAATTCTTCAATTCGCATATTCAAATCACCAACAAGGAAATAGTATTTACTAATCGAGAATTACAAGGACTCATTGCGCCTCCTTCGCAAATCGAGCAAAATAGTTTAAGCAGCACCAACTGCTGTCACAGCCTACAGGAGAACTTACCAAATGTTAAGCAAAACGATGCCGCTGCTAGTATTCCGTTTCCTGAGGATGGATCAATGTATGGTATTTTAAGAGCTTTCATTAAAAGCTCCTCATAGGGGTTCATTTCAACCCAGCCAGAGCCAGCCAGGCAGGTGTGTGCTTGTCCTGAATCTGATATTTAACGACTGTTGTCACTCCTCCCTCAGAATGCATGGTCTTTAGTGTAGCCATTTCTAGCTCCAAAGGTTGCTGGGTTACAGCTAAACAGACTGAAGTAGCACAAAGCGACCTCCCAAGGTCCAAGGTCTTAAATAAACGTTGTCCCATCTGATGGGTTCTGCAGGTTTTCCTTGCCAAAACAGCTTAACAGCCATGAAAGGATTTGTAAAACCCTCGATGAGGGAATGCACAATGGGACAGCAAAAGTTCAGACTTTTCTCTCTGTTTCCCTCTGATTCATTTGACTGAATCAGGTCTACCATGTTCTAAAGGCACATACTGTACATTTGTTATAGAGGAACATTTCGCCATGGTGCAAGCCCTCCATTGTACACTACCTCCATGCAAAGCCATTGAGAAACTCAATGAGAGGTAGTCTTTCAGCCCTGATTTTAAACTTATCCTGGCCTTCCATGACTGCCTCCTACCAGGGTCGAAGGTCAGGGGGTGTACCTCCCACTTCCTGTTCCACTGGTCTGCTTTTTTTTAAACTGCTTTTTTTATAAGAATATTTTCAGGGACATTGGGTGTCCCTGAGGGGGACAATCTGCACTTTTAACCTTGTTCTGATGAATGTCCCTAATTGTTACTGGGACAAAGGTGTCCATCTTTATGTCCATCCAGGGCCACAACATAGATCTGGCCTAACCTTGTCTACCACTGAGTGTGTTTAAGATGTAGTAAGTCACACACTGCGTGTTTCCGGCTGTAGTACTTCACACATTGCATCAAGTTATAGTGTGCTGGCTGAGACAAATAAACAGGGGTACATAACGTGTAAGACAAAACAAGCCAGAGTGATGAATCTCAACAGCGTCATCATAACGTCCCTGCATTCTTGAGAGGGCCTCAGGGACAATGACAGGGCATGTACAGTACCAGTCAAAAGTTTGGACACACCTACTCATTCCAGTGTTTGTCTTTATTTTGACTATTTTCTACATTGTATAATAATAGTGAAGACATCAAAACTATGAAATAACACATATGGAAT
Source organism: Coregonus clupeaformis (assembly GCF_020615455.1). Taxonomy (NCBI): domain Eukaryota; kingdom Metazoa; phylum Chordata; class Actinopteri; order Salmoniformes; family Salmonidae; genus Coregonus; species Coregonus clupeaformis. The sequence continues at coordinate 5,234 of NW_025539843.1, read as the reverse complement.
CATGTAGAACCAAAGTAGCCACCCTTTCCTTGATGACACTGCACACTCTCCAATCAATGCATTTCAATTAACAGTTGTGCCTTGTTAAAAGTTAATTTGTGGAATTTCTTTCCTTTGAGCCAATCAGTTGTGTTGTGACAAGGTAGCGGGTGGTATAAAGAAGATAGCCCTATTTGGTAAAAGACCAAGTCCATATTATGGCAAGAACAGCTCAAATAAGCAAAGAGAAATGACAGTCCATCATTACTTTTAAGACATGAAGGTCAGTCAATACGGAGAAATTTCAAGAACTTTGAAAGTTTCTTCAAGTGCAGTCGCAAAAACCATCAAGCGCTTATGATTAAACTGGCTCTCAAGTGAGGACCGCCACAGGAAAGGAAGACCCAGAGTTAAGTTAATTAGAGTTACCAGTCTCAGAAATTGCAGTCTAAATAAATGCTTCACAGAGTTCAAGTAACAGACCCATCTCAACATCAACTGTTCAGAGGGAGACTGCGTGAATCAGGCCTTCATGGTCGTAATTTGCAAAGAAACCACACTACTAAAGGACACCAATAAGAAGAAGAGACTTGCTTGGACCAAGAAACACAAGCAATGGACATTAGACCGGTGGAAATCTGTCCTTTGGTCTGATGAGTCCAAATTTTAGATTTTGGTTCCAACCTCCGTGTCTTTGTGAGACTGAGTAGAGTGAACAGATGATCTCTGCATGTGTGGTTCCCACCGTGAAGCATGGAGGAGGAGGTTTGATGGTGCTTTGCAGGTGACACTGTCTATGTTATGATTTAACTGGATAGAACCCAAATGCAGACAAGTACACCAAGCCAGAGAAGTCTTAACAGGTTTATTATAATGTTCAATAGTCCAGGTTTCAATAAATGGGGAAGAGCAAGTCCAGGTTACAGGGAGGGTACAGATCCAGGTCGGGGCAGGTGTGGTACCGTAATGTCCTAGTGTCCGTGGTGAGTCCAAAGGGAGAGGCCCGATAGTGGAGAGAGCAGGATGGTGGTGGCAGGAGTGAAGCGGAGGCAGGAGTCAGGTTCCAAATATCTGTGGCACAGGAGAAAAGTAAATAAACAGTCCAAAAACACAAGAGCGAAAACAGACAGGTTGAGTCGGCAGCCGAGACTAACATGGTTGTCTTGACTATGATCTGACGATGAGTGGAAAGTTTGACCGGGTCTTAAAGGCTGAGGTGATTATGGTGAATGAGCTGCAGCTGGAACCCCTGACTTCCGCACACCAGACTTCACTCCTGCAATCAAGGACAGACAGAGGGGAGGGGGAGAGCAGAGAGAGCTACCTAGCAGCAGTAGGCCTAACAGTACCCCTCTACGGACGCCACCTGGCGGCCGACAGGGTTTATCAGGATGTAACCTATGAAAGCTCACGAACCAGAGCAGGGATCCACAATGAAGCTCCTGGGCACCCAGGAACGTTCCTCAGGACCATAACCCTCCCAATCCACCAGGTGACGGAAACCACGACCCGGCGGCGAACATCCAGAAGTCGCCGGACAGTGAGACCGACCCCCACCCACGATCTTGGGCGGAGGAGAGGGGACGAGAGGGCGGGCACAAAGGGCTAACCGACACAGGCTTAATCTGGGAAACATGAAAGGTGGAATGAACCCGTAGGAGGCAGGAAGCTGAAGCTTAACCGCGCAGGGAGTTAACAATAGACAGTATCTGAACGGTCCTATAAAACGCAGGCGCCATCTTCTTCGACTCCACCTTCAATGGAAGGTCCCGTGACTTCAGCCATACCTCTTGACCAGGAGAGCAACCGGAGCCTGGGACCGTGACGGTTGGCTTGCCTCCTGCATGTACGCGAGCTTCGGGACAGAGCTACCCTGGCCTTCCTCCAGACCTTGAAGCAGCGCGCATGTGGGACTGCACCGGGGTACCGCAAGTTCCCTCTCTTGGGAAGGGAACAGGGGAGGTTGAGTAACCCAGAGCACACAGAAAAGGGAGACAACCCAGAGGAAGCGTTCGGAGTCAAGGTGTTATGAGCATATTCCACCCAGGGGAGCATGGAGCTCCATGACCCAGGGTTAGGACCCAGTGACACAGCACGTGCGGTCTCCATCTCCTGGTTCGCTCTCTCGGCTTGCCCGTTGGTCTGGGGGTGATATCCAGAGGACAGAAGCTGGATGTAATGCCCAAAGCTTTACAGAAAGCTTTCCACACCTGGGAGACAAACTGGGGACCCCTGTCAGAGACAATCCGTGGGTAGACCATGAGAGCGGAACACATGTTCAACCAGAATATCAGCCATCTCTCTGGCAGTGGGCAGTTTGGTAGGGCCAAAAATGAGCCGAACTTAGAAAAACGATCAATCACCGGGCAAGAATAGAACAGTCTTACCAGATGAGGGGGAAGTCCAGTGACAAAATCCCTGGCGATATGCGACCAGGGCCGGCTGGGTAAGGTAGAGGTCGTGAGATGACCAGCGTGGCCTGGGTGGGAGTTTTCGCATTTCGTGCACATACCGTACACAAATGAAGGCTCGAGTGTCCGCCTCCATCGTGGCCCACCAGAACTTCCGTCACACAAAGTCAAGGGTGTGCGGAAACTCCAGGGTGACAGGTAAGGGGAGACGCAGTGAGCCACCTGAAGTACCTGGGAGCAAGCAGACTCAGGGACAAACATCCGGTTAGGAGGACCCCTCCCAGGGTCAGCTTGGATGGGATGTTGAGCCTGTCTAACAATCCCCTCGATGTCAACACATGTGATGACTGCAATACTGCAGGTAGGGAGGCAAAATGGGTTCAGGGTTACTACCAGTATCAACAGCCGAATGAACACGGGTACAGGGCGTCAGGCTTGACGATTGCGTGACCCAGGACGGTAAGACAGAGAAAAATTGAATCTCCCAAAAAAATAGTGCCCACCTGGCTTGACGGGGTTGAGCTGCTTCGGGCTGACTGGAGGTAAGCCGATTCTTATGAAATCCGGTCCAAACGCATGAAGGGTTGTTCCGCCCCTCCAACCAATGTCGCCCACTCCTCGAGAGCTTCAGCTTAACGGCGAGCAGTTCCACGATTTCCAACATCATAATTCCTCTCTGCCTGAGAAAGTTTTCCTTGAGAGAAAAGCACAGGGATGCACAGTTTGTTATCTTCAGGAGAACGTTGTGACAACACTGCACCTACCCCAGTGTCGGATGCATCCACCTTGCCGACAAACTGGCGGTCGGGGTCGGGGCTGCATCAGAATGGGAGCCGAGTCGCGATGTTTCAGTTCTTCGAACGCTGATTCGGCCCCCTTCATTCCAGCCGAACGCTCGTGGAGATGGAGGTGAGAGCGGTGAGTCGAACCAAGCAATGCGGCATTTGTAGTCCTTGATGAACCTCCCCTATAGGAAGTTCGCAAACCCTGTGAATCTTGACAGTTGTTTTACGGGTAGAGTGGGAGCTGGCCAGTCCGTGACAGCAGAGATCTTAGCTAGGTCCATCCGCAGCTCCCTTGAGCTAAGTGATGTAACCCAAAAAAGAGGTCTCAGACACATGAAATTCCACATTTCTCCATCTTCACAAACAGTTTGTTCTCCAACAACCTTTGCAACACCTGGCGCACATGCAGTTCATGTTCCTGGGAGGACTCTGAGAAAATCAAAAGATATCATCCAGATAGACAAAAACAAACCCGATTCAACATGTCCCGAAAGGACATCATTGACTATGCCTGTGAAAAACAGCAGGGGCATTAGACAACCCAAAAGGCATAACCCCGATACTCAAAATGTCCCAAGGGTGTGTTGAAGGCAGTCTTCCATTCATCACCCTTACGAATGCGCACCAGGTGATACGCATTTCGTAGATCCAGTTTCGTAAAGATGGTAGCACCAAGGAAGGAAGTGGGGAAAAGCAGAATTCAATCAAAGGCAGCAGAGAATACTTTGTTCTTAATGGTGATGTTGTAAGTCTGGTAATCAATACAGGGTCTGAGGGTCTTATCCCTTTTTAGCAACAAAAGAATCCCGCTCCTACAGGTGACCAGAAGGGATGCATAATACCCGCCATAGGAGTCCCTGATTCCTCCATAGCCTCCGTCTCCGTCCGGAGAGATTTGTACAGGCGACTGCTGCGGGGAGCGGGGCTCCTGGCTGGAGGTCAATGGCGCAGTCATAAGGCCGTGTGAGGAAAGAGAAGTAGCTCTCAGGTGTTTGAGCACAGATTCAGGTCATGAGTATACACGTCGGGACACAGGAAAGATCCATGGACTCCAGTGAGTTGGAGGAGCACGGTACTGGCAGGAGTCTGAGCAAGAACACAAACAATTCACAGTATGTCAAAATGTCTCATGACACAATCTACACTATCACCCAATCATATGTGTGGATTATGTTTTAAGAGCCAGGGGATACCAAGGACCAGGGAGTCTGTGGGCAGTCTACATATGGAATTGCTGTTCTCCTGATGATTTCCCCTCTAAGACAAACAGGAACAGTCTGATGGGGTAATGGGACAACAATTGTCCATTAGTACCCTTAGCCTGCAGCGGACAAGTCCAGATAGGGAACAGTCTCCAAATCCATTGTTGAGCCCACACTCTATCCACAAAGCTTTCTTCGAAGCACCAGCTCAATCATGCGACATCTAACAGAGAAATTCTGCGGACTCTGGGTGTGGTATCCAAAGTTCAACTGTCTCTGGGTTCATGTTGGTTCGATTCCTTTGTTATGATTTAACTGGATAGGAAACCCAAATGCGCAAAGTATGCAAAACCAGAGAACTTACACAGAAGTTTATTTATAATGTTCAATAGTTTCCAAATGGGGAAGAGCCAAATATCCAGGTTGGGCAGGGAGGGAACAGATCCAGGTCAGGCAGGTGTGGTACCTTCATGTATCAACCTAGTGGTCTGTAGAGTCCAAAGGAGAGCAGCCCGATGTGGAGGCAGGATGGTGGTGGCATGGAGTGAAGCGGAGGCAGAGCTCAGGTTCCAAATATTCGTGGCACAGGGAGAAAAAGTAAATAAACAATCCAAAAAACACAAGAGCGAAAACAGACAGGTTGACATCGGCAGCGGACTAACATGGTTGTCTTGACTGCATCTGACTGACTGGAAAGTTTCGACCGGGTCTTGAGAAAGGCTGAGGTGATTATAGTGAATGACCTGTGGAACCTGACTCCCGCACAACCAGACTTCCTCCTGCGTAATCAGGACAGACGAGAGAGGGGAGGGGAGTAGCAGAGAGAGCTACCTAGCAGCAAAGTAGGCCCCTAACAG
>NW_025539842.1:0-11166 GCF_020615455.1 Coregonus clupeaformis | reverse complement strand
ATGGTAGGCTGGGTTACTTTGGTCCCAGCCTCTGCGGGTCATTCACTAGTCCCCCCCCGTGTGGTTCTGGGATTTTTGCTCACTGCTCTTGGTGATCATTTTGACCCCACGAGGTGAGATCCTGCGTGAGCCCCAGATCGAGGGAGAGCTATCAGTGGTCTTGTATGTCTTCCATTTCCTAATAATTGTTCACAGTTGATTTCTTTCAAACTTGCTGCTTACTCATTGCAGAGATTCAGTCTTCCCAGCCTGGGTGCAAATATTCACAATTTTGTTTCTGGTGTCCAGCTCTTTGGTCTTGGGCCAGTGGAGTTTTGGAGGACTGTTTGAGGTTGTGGACAGGTGTATTTTATACTGATAACAAGTTCAAACAGGTGCCATTAATACAGGTAACGAGTGGAGGACAGAGGAGCCTCTAAAAGAAGAAGTTACAGGTCTGTGAGAGCCAGAAATCTTGCTTGTTTGTAGGTGACCAAATACTTATTTTCCACCATAATTTGCAAATAAATTCATTAAAAATCCTACAATGTGATTTTCTTGGAAAAAAATGCTCAATTTGTCTGTCATAGTTGACGGTACTCATGATGAAAAGTACAGGCCTCTCTCATCTTTTAAGGGAGAACTTGCACAATTGGTGGCTGACTAAATACTTTTTTTCCCACTGTATGAGACTACTTTAAAACCCGCCGATGTTCTCAGTATCAACACAGACCCACGTTATTCCCCATATCGCTCACAGCCCCACACTGCACTTGCTGGGCATTCCCTCAGACTTAAAGAGTTAAGACCTGATGACAACTTGTTCTGGTTTTATTTCTGTACATCGCGTTTGTCGGACATATTTGTTTATGCTGTGGTGGTCTGGTGATCACAACCCTGGATCTGGATTATGTGTCCTGTTTCGTGTTGCATTGACGGGTTGGGCTACTGCTACAGCATGAATACTGTTAGGCCCAGTTTTAAAACAAACTCTCTAGAACCTTCTCTCCCTACAGATGCAGAATCTTAATTTGATCACCCTGTTGCAGGATAACTCTCTGCAATGCAGGGAATTTTAAACTTGTAGTGTGTTTGAGGTTTAAAAGGCTTCTGAAATTTCAGTCTTGGTTTTCCCCCTACAAAAATGTATATTAATAATAATCCACATAATTATTCACATTTCCTGATGCTGCAGGATTATTTTTCCTGCTGTAGCAAACTGGCTAAAATAAAGATCCTACATCTGTAGTTCCACCTTAAGGTGTTTGTAGATTCGAGGAAGTGATAGTTGTAAGCAACATGGTGAAAGTTACCCAAAGTCCATTAGAAGGCTCTGGTAATAAAACCATTACCATATTGCTTAAACCTATCCAGCCCCTTCATATCCAAAAATCACTAAATGGGGCCTATGGCTAGGGAATAGGTCCCAGTATGGTAAAGGAATGGGGACTAGGTAATCGAAGAGGGTAGCAACTAGTCCTTTATAAATAGTCAGGAAGCAAGCACACGTGGAATGATTGCTCAGAAATGCAGACAAACATTTAACCTGGATGGGACATGAAGAAAGATAAAGATAGACAGAGAGAGGGGTTGAGAGGTGCACAGGGGGATATAGTACACTTTGGGCCCTGTGTTGTCTTGTCTCCATGGACTTCAGTCCGCCATTTTTAACTTATCAGTTGCCATGTAGATATTGCTTATACAGAAATTAGCTTCATTATCTTCTTTAGTTTTCATTAACTAATCTATACTGAACAAAAATATAAACGAAACATGTAAAGTGTTGGTCCCATGTTTCATGAGATGAAATAAAAGATCCCAGAAATGTTCCATATGCACAAAAAGCTTATTTCTCTCAAATTTTGGGCACAGATTTGTTTACATCCATGTTAGTGAGCATTTCTCCTTTGCCATGATAATCCATCCACCTGACAGGTGTGGCATATCAAGAAGCTGATTAAACAGCATGATCATTACACAGGTGCCCCTTGTGCTGGGGACAATAAAATGCAACTCTAAAATGTGCATTTTTGTCACACAACACAATGTCACAGATATCTCAAGTTTTGAGGGAGCGTGCAATTGGCATGCTGGCTGCAGGAATGTCCATCAGAGCTGTTGCCAAATAATTGAATGTTACTTTCTCTACCATAAGCCGTTTTAGAGAATTTGGCAGTACATCCAACCAGCCTCACAACCGTAGACCACGTGTAACCACGCCAGCCCAGGACCACCACATCCGGCTTGCGGGATCGTCTGAGGAGGGGGAGGGGGGTGCTGAGGAGTATTTCTGTCTGTTTATGGGGAAAAACTCATTCTGATTGGCTGGGCCTGGCTCCCCACTGGGTGTACTTGGTTCAAGTGGGTGGGCTCTATGCCCATGGCTGCGCCCCCTGCCCAGTCATATGAAATCCATAGATTGGGGTTTAATGACTTTCTTTCAATTGACTGATTTCCTTCTATGAAATGTAACTCAGTAAAATCTTGAAATTGTTGTATGTTGCATTTATATTTTTGTTCAATGTATTTTATTTATACAGGGGATCACCCTCTACCAATGCCACTGGAAACATGGGCTTTCAGATGTCCCTGTAAACTAGGTAATTTTTCAACACCATTGAATGTAGGCTATGTTTGTTCATAGGATCCACTGTCATGTTTTGTTTCACTTATGGGACATCAACTGTTTCTGAGGTTGGCCTTTTGTAGATAATGTGTTCCCTGTTGCCATAGCAGACATGTCTGTCATCGCTAATGCCCTTGTCGATACAGACACATCAGAGTAGAACATGTGATGCAACAGTTTGTCCTTATATGCCATGTTGTTACTGTACTTTGCAACTATGTAATACCAATGTATTAGGTCTAACAATGTAGCCTAATTACTCAGCTGTAGTAGCAAGTTCAATATAAGACAATGACTGAATTAAGAGAAAAACTGACGAATTTATGTTTCAAATTGCTCCATGAAGTAACAAAAGTATTAGCTAAAACATGAATACAATCTTCGCTCTCCACGAGGACGGCAGGTGTCACAGATTAATGCGGGGCTTATTAATAGGCATGATATTTTTGTATATGTTATAGTATTTTATCCATAGGTCTATAAGCACCATTTAATTACGATTTGGAGAAATGAAAAAACGTTGTAAGACCAATTTTCCATTACATAGGCTAATTAATTCGATATATGTTTTTAGCCTGTAGGCCTTCTATTTCAAGGATTAAAGCGTTCATAGACAATAGCCTATATAATGCATTCCTCCCAAATAATATTGCTAATTTCTATTTAAATGAAGAGGACAAATTCAGAGTTTTGCTTTTCAAACACATTTTTTTTTCGATAATCAGACTGGGCTATCTTATTTCAGTGAGTACGAGAAAATACTCTCCTCCAAACATAGCTGATGATATTTTGTTGAGTAGGCTTACTATGTCTGACTGCAACATTTTCCCAAACGAATTGTTTCTATTTCGTCTATATTCCTTTAAGATAGACTTTCAGCCTATAGCAATAGCCTATACATTACTGAACTGTAATGAAACAAATGATGTTTTAAATTAACAATTAGCTAGAAATGTACCATAACCATGTAGCCTAAGTAGCGTGACATCTAAATGTAAGATTAAACACATTATTTCAAAGAAATTAATGAACTAAGCATGAAACTAAGCATTTATGGATTAAACACATGCACCTTCAAAATACTACATTTTGCTCTTACGATTTTGTGCACAGAAAACGAGAAACAAGTGATGATATGGGGAAATGGGTGCTAAATGAACGAAAGGATGTGGACAACAATGTGAAAATTGAAAAGCTTAAGGCAATTCCCACCAACAACACTTTCTCTAACTGCTATTTCATTGTATGAAGCAACTTTAAACGACATCAACTAATTAAATATTTTAATCATCATTGCAATGCAGTGCAGCCAGTGTTAGTTGGCGTTGACGCACGAGATACAATTCCCACCAGGGCTCTAGGGCCTATCCAACGACGCAAAAATTACGCAACAAATAGTTCATTTTTTACATTTTAGGGTCATGACGCTCTTCCCCAGAGCGATTTACAGGAGCAATTATGGTTAAGTGCCCTTGCACTTCGGCACATCGACAGATTTTTTCACCTAGTCGGTTCGGGGATTAGAACCAGCGACCTTTCGATTACTGGCACAACGCTCTTACCCACTAAGCTACCTGCCGCCCCGTAATATAAAGTTAAAGAAAAGCCCGACAGCTCCTCCTGACGACTATTGTCATCACCCAACCTATCTCACTTAACCGAATCCCGAAAGCCGACTTCTTCTTCTCCCGGAGGCGTGCGTCTTGGATGAGGGCTCACCGACTATGGTAGTATAGAGATAGGGGGAAGGTGATCGCTTGTTCCAACGTATGTGACGCTCTGTCTATATATAAAGTCGATGAAGGATGCTTTGATCTATTGGTTTTTGTGTATGATCTCCTGTGTCGGCTGAGGTCAAGTGATCTCCCTTTTTTCTTCAAATGCCATCGCCCCCCGCCTCCTCGCAAACCTAGCGCTATGGGGTTGCCTATAAATAGGCTACTACAGTAGTGAATAAAAGAATAGAACTTCCTTGAAGCGTGATGACCGGTTTGTTCAACCTACTGGAATATTATGTTGCTGTTTCAATCGGCAGCTTCCGGTGTGCATTGGGAAAGTCTAAAACCGATCATTGGCTATAGGCTACCGTCTCCAGGTGTCATATGCGCAGGTAAGTAGCATGATGACTACCATTTATTCTCAATCAGTGGGTCTGTAAAAAAAATCATCATGTCGGTGTGTGATAGCTGTTATGACCGCTATTCTCACTCAGTCGGTCTGGTAACATTTTTTTCATCAAGTCGGTGTGTTACAGTTGTTGTTTACATCGCCGGGTGTGTCTTCAATAAATACATTGCTTGAAATAGCCTACCTAGGCCTTAAAGATGATTACATTTCATAAATGACAATTATTCAATAGCCTGTACACTTCCTTATATTCAATAGCCTGTACACTTCCTTATTTGTATTTGATGAACAGAGACATACTAATGCTTGATGTGGGAGGGTCGACTGTTTACAATAACAATGACGTCATGTAACAGACAGTAGACTCAGCCACTGGAGATTTATTTTTTTTAGGCATTAACAACTAGATCAATTTAGAAACGGGTTATATCGTCAACCGTAACCAATAAGAGGCGGGACTTCCGTTTCAGTTGCGGTGCAGTTCTCCACATCAACTGCTGTTTTATCACTGCCAGAGCCTAAGAAAATATCTAATAATTGATATAAATAAATATAAATTATAAAAATATATATACATTATATTATATAATACAACAATGCATGGGCTTGTCATTCTCAACTGTTACAAGTTAATTTCTGTGTTATCAATAGTGGTGCTTAGGCTAAATTTGTCACGGTTCAGACAGACGACCAGAGGACCACAATTGCGTCACACCAGAAAGTTTATTAAACTTAAGGGAAAAAGGGAAGTAGGGAGTGAATGAAGGCTCCAGGGGTTAACAGGGGTCCTGGTCCAATGCGCTGGGGTCTGTGCCTCCCAGTGGCAGCGAGCAAGGCCCTATGAAGCCGGTGGTGGTCCAGAAGTCCTGGGGGGAGACACAGCAGCACAACAGGGCGAATGAAACCAGGCAGCAGTACAGTTCAAGGGAATCCAAAATACGTAGTAGCAAGGCAGAAGGCTGGTCAGAGTTACCGGGATAGAAGAGTAGTCAGGAGTCGTAATGGCAGAAAGCAGGTCTGTTGGTTTTCCCCAGAAGAGTATCCAAGAAACAGGCAGGTCCGGGTCACAAAACCAGGGTGAGCCAGAAGCTGAGCAAACAGGTTCCGGGTGTGAGCTTTGCAGCCGATCTGACACCGGAGAGCTGGAAAGATGGTGGGCCTTAAATACTGGGGGAGGTTGAGGGGTAATGTGTGCCAGCTGGCAGAGTAATTAGAGCCGAGCAGAGCAGGGACAGGTGGGAGCTAGTTACTGAGTAGAGAGAGGGAGGTGAGCAGAGTGGAAGATAGTGGGAAACCAATTAAGGTGGTAACCCGGGTGAGTGAGAGGGCTCATGACAGAACCCCAAGGGACGGCCCCAGAAGTCCTAAGAGCAACACCACGCCGGGCGGGAGTGGAGGGGAGCCGGAGAAGGGAGCTAGAACTCCTCCGAATCGTCCGAGTGAACGCCCCTTATCCTCGGAGGAAGCCGGAGGGCCGTGGTCGTGGAGATGGGACAGGTCCCGAGACAGGATCAGGCACAGGACAGAAGCCGAGCGTCGGACGGTTAGGGACCCTCTGGGGCGGCTTCACGGATTGCAGGTTGATCAGGATGCCGTTGGTGGAAAGCGTGATGAGAGTCCTATCCACAATCCAACTAGCGGGCACTCCAGGTCCTTTCTCAGGTCCACAGTCTCCCAGTCAATGAGGTACTGAGACCCTACCCTCCGTCTGGACCGAAGCAGGCGGGGCGGACGTAACCAGACCACCATCGACGAGCCGTGGAGGAGGGGAGGGAACAGGCGAAGCAGGGACCAGCGGACTTCGCGGATGGGCTTAATCTTAGACACATGAAAAGTGGGTGCACTCCTCAGGGAATTAGGCAGTTGGAGCCGACAGCAGTTGGGTTTAATCACTTTTATGATAGGGAATGGGCCAATGAACCGAGGTGCCAGCTTTCTGCGACTCCACCCTGAGTGGCAGGCAGGTTCTTCGGATGACAACCACACCCTTTGACCAACATGGTAGTTGGAGCAGGAATTCTCCGACGGTTGGCCCCGTAGTGTAGCTGGCAACGGACTCTGAGGAGGTGGCTCGGGCTTGTGACCAGGTGCGTCGACATCGACGGGCAAAAGCAAGCCAGATGGGCAACCTCCTCCTCCTGGCTGGCAACAAGAGGAGGCTGGTATCCATAAACACATTGGAAAGGGGACATACCGATGGCAGAGCAGGTCAGAGAACTGTGTGCGTGACCCACCCCATGTCAATTGCTACCTCAGAGTGGGGGCCACAGGTCATACCAGTGCCTCTCGAATGTGATTAGCCCGCCTGACTGCTCACTTGATCAGGGGATGAACCGGGAAGTCGACTGACTGTGGCTCCCAGCAGGTGACAGAACTCCTTCCAAAAAGCGGAGGGAGAATTCGTGGACTCACCGTCAAAAATAACATCCCTTGGCAGTCGGTGGATCCGAAGATTTGTTCCAGGACCACCTGGGCGGTCTCCTTTTGGCGGTTGGGAGTTTGGGGAGGGGAATGAAGTGTGCCATCTTAAGGAAATGGGCTCAACGATGGTGAGAATGACGGTCATGCCACTTGGGTGGCAGCCTGACAAAGTCAAGGGCGATGTGAGACCAGGATCGCCTGGGCACAGGCATGTTTGCAGCAATCCGGCTGGGGGCCGGCAGATCTAATTTTGTGTTGGTTGCAGATGGGGCAGGCTTGGACGAATTCCCGTACATCCTTCCTCAGAGAGGGCCACCAGAACCTCTACGAGCAGGCTGTAAGTGCGGGTGGAGCCAGGGTGACAAGCTTAGGCGGGAGTCATGTCCCCACTGAATGACCTGGGACCTCAGGCCCCCGGGGACAAAAAGGCGGCCAAAGTGTGCTGGGACCTGGCTGGTTACGGAGAGCCTCCAGCACCTGTTCCTCAACAGCCCAGGTCAGAGCTGCAACGATGCAGGAACTAGGCAGAATCGACACAGGGTCCTTGGAGGGGGTGGCCATCCTTCTGGAATTGACGGGAGAGGCGCCTGGCTTGGTGTTAAGTGGATCCAGGCCGGTATGACAGAGTGAAATTAAACCAGAAGAACAGGTTCAAGGGGACTGCCTGGGAGTTCAAACCGCTGGCCGCATGGATGTACTCCAAGTTCTTAAGGATCGTCCAAATGAAAATGGAATGGTGGACCCTCCAGCCAGTGACGCTCACTCCTTCCAAGGCAAGCTTCAGCCAGCAGCTCACGGTTCCTACTGTCAGAATTTGCACTCAGAGGGGTACAACCGACGTGAGAAAAAGGCACAGGGATGGAGCTTCCTATCCTCCGCAGCCCACTGGAGAAATCACTAGCACCAACTCCCACATCCGAGGCGTCCACTTCATAATGAATTGCCGGGTCCACATCAGGCATCTGAAGGATGGGAGCGGAGGTGAACCTCACCTTGAGGGTACTGAAGGCTTTGTCGGTTGCTGGGGTCCAGGTGAAGGGGGTTGCTTGGTGCTGGTTAGAGCAGTGAGAGGGGCAGCACCCGTACTGTAGTTCGATAAACTTCCTATAGAAGTTAGCAAACCCCAGAAACTGTTGCAGCTTCTTTCTGTTCTCCGGAACTGGCCAATGGCGACTGCTGATACTTTGGCAGGATCCATTTGGATACTTCTCTGCCACTATGTACCCCAGAAGAACGGGTCTCTGACGTGAAACTCACATTTCTCTGCCTTGGCGTAGAGGTAATTCTCCAGAAGACGAATATGAAGGACTTGCTGGACACTATGGGTGTAAGCTCAGACAGGTTTCTGGAGTAAATTAAGATGTCATCCAGGTAAACTAAGACAAACTTGTTTAACATGTCCTGCAGTACATCATTCACTAGAGCCTGGAACACAGCAGGAGCATTGGTGAGGCCAAAAGGCATAACCAGATACTCGTGAGTGGCCTGTTGGTGTATTGAATGCTTCTTCATTCACTCATCTCCCTCCCGGATCCGCACTAGGTGGTAAGCGCTTCTTGAGATCCAACTTGGTAAAAACAGTGGCTCCCTGGAGCAACTCAAAAGCAGAGGTGAGCAGAGGCAGAGGGTAACGGGTTTTTCACTGTGATGTCGTTGAGTCCCCAGTCGGCGCAGGGGCGAAGAGATCCGTCCTTCTTCCCCCACAAAGAAGAAGCCAGCACCAGCAGGAGATGAAGATGAACGGATTAATCCTGCGGACAGAGAGCCATTGATGTTCCTCCATGGACTTTCTTCAGGAGCAGACAAATCTAATAAAGACGCACTCCCTTGGAGGAGCTGTTCCAGGGAGGAGGTCGATGGCACAGTCGCACGGGTCGGGTGAGGGGGGGCAGAGATGTGGCTCTTGCTTTGTTAAAAATTTCCTCTGAGACCATGGTAGCATTCTGGGACATTGGAGAGGTCCGAAGCGGAGTTAGTAGGTATGGCCGAGGGGTAGTGCGGCAGCAAGCAGGCAGGTTCGGTGGTAGTCCTCTCCCCACTCCCGATCACCCCGGGTCACCCAGTCGAGCTGAGGGTTGTGCCGGGCGGGAGCCATGGGTAACCCAGGATGAGGGGCTGGCCTGGAGAGGGGAGCAGGTGAAATCTCGGATAGTTTCTGATGGTTTCCCGGACAGACCCATCGAGACCGGCCGTGATGAGTGACCGATCCGGCAAGTGTCCGCCCAGTGCCCGGCAGGAATAGAGGTGTCAAACGGAGGTTCTCCAGTCCCAGTTGGCGCACAGCTTGACGTCCATTGGTGTTGGCTTCGCGCCAGAATCCACCAGAGCAGCCAGGGTGTGAGTTGTCAGAGAGGCGAAGGTGAACTTGCAGCAGGGTTTGCGGTCGGAGGACTGGATGGTCATTGAACTCGACCGGACCCCCACGCCCGGTGAGAGCTTCGCCCCTAAAAGGGCAGGTTACCACACCGATGTCCACTCCACAATAGAGGCAGAGGTTTGAGGTAAGCCAGGCTGGCGCTCTGCAGGAGTGAGGGAGGCTCGCCCAATCTCATAGGCCAGACTGATCAAGCTGACTGGGTGAGTGGCAGTAGATGACAGGAGCCCAGTCGGATCTCTCCGACGCGTAGTAGGTGGGACCTTGGCGCCCTCTCACGACTCCACGGCTCAGGTCTCTGTCGATCCTGACAGTCAGTGCGATGGTGGCTTCATCAAGAGGAAGGCAGTTCATGGGAGACCAACTCGCCCTTGATATAGTCAGCGTATGAAGAACGCATTCACTCAACGGTGGTGTGTTCCAAGAACTGGGCTCTAGCCAGGGTTCGAAGTCGATGAATGGTCTTACTGTACGCCTGCCTTGTCTTTTACTGAACAGTTCACGGTATTTCTGCGTGGGTGAATCCAGGTCAAACACCTTCAGCATCTCCCTCAGCAAACAGGTCGAAGGTAGCACATGGGGTTTGACGCTCAACTCTGCTGTTCCCCAGAGCGTGCCTCTCGCTCCGCCAGGTGAGTGATGGCATACTCCAACTTTAGCCCTCCGTGGCGAAGGTCCTTGGCTGCAAGGAGAACTGAAGTCGGCAGCTAGTCAGGAATGTCCGGACCTGGGTTGAATCGCCGTTGAACCGGCCGGGGTCGCAACTTAACCGGAGCAGCGGCCAGAACACCGGTGTAACTCGGGGCTGGGCTGGTGTGGCAGGGACTGGCTGGGGGTAAGGTTGGTGAGGGAGTTGAATGAGCATGGCGAGTTGTTGCTGTTGCTGCTGGAACTGCTGCTCATGCTCATCGGTTTCACATGTCGGGGAAAGTGTGCGCTGAGTCCATAATGGTCAGATCGCACTGTCACGGTTCAGACAGACCCAATTGTAGGTTAGACCACAATTGCGTCAGCACCAGAAAGCTTGATAAACTTAAGGGAAAAGTGGAAGTAGGGAGGAATGAAGGCTCCAGGGTAACAGGGGTCCCGTCCAATGCGCTGGGTCTGTGCCCCCCAAGTGGCAGCGATGCGTCCTATGAAGCCGGTGGTGGGTGGTCCAGTCCCTGGGGGGAGACACAGACACAACAGGCTGGAAATGAAACCAGGCAGCAGTACAGTTCAAGGGAATCCAAAATACGTAGTAGCAAGGCAGAAGGCTGGTCAGAGTTACTGTACAGAAGAGTAGTCAGAGTCGAATGGCAGAAAGCAGGTCTGGTTTTCCTGGGGCAGAAGAGTATCCAAGAAACAGGCAGGTCCGGGGTCACAAAAACCAGGGTGAGCCAGAAGCGCGAGCAAACAGGTTCCGGTGTGAGCTTTGCAGCCGATCTGACACCGGAGAGCTGAAAGACAGGCCCTTAAATACTGGGAGAGGTTAGTGGGTAATGCAGCGCAGCTGGCAGAGTAATTAGAGCCGAGCAGAGCAGGGACAGGTGGAGCTAGTTAGGCTGAGCAGAGAGAGGAGGTGGAGCAGAGTGGAAGATAGTGGAAACCAATTAAGGTGGTAACCCGGTGGAGTGAGGGCTCATGACAAAATTAACAC
>NW_025539841.1:0-11168 GCF_020615455.1 Coregonus clupeaformis | reverse complement strand
ACGATTCACGAAAGTTGAATGAAGTGTCTGAATTTGATGCATACCCAATGCCTCGTGTCGATTTTAATAGACTCCTTGGGGCATGCTCGTTTCCTAACCACTCTTGATCCTCACAAAAAGGCTACTGGCAGGTGCCCTTGACCCCGGCGTCTAAGGAGAAGACAGCCTTTGCCACCCCGGGGAGCGGCTCTACCAGTATACCCGACTTCCGTTTGGTCTCCACGGGGCACCTGCCACGTTCCAACGCCTGATGGATCGAGTCCATTGCGCCCCCCCACAAGAGAGCGGCTTATTTGGATGATGTTGTTATACAAAGTCAGGATTGGGCCAGCACCTACCCCGGGTACAAGCGGTGCTGGATTCATGGGGAAGCAGGGCTCACGGCAAACCCGAAGAAGTGCAAGGTGGCCTTCAGTGAGACAAAACCACCTGGGGTACACCATTGGGCGGGGGTTGGTCAAACCACAGGAAGCCTAAAACTGCGGGCCATACAGGACTGGCCGTAGCCCATCAACAAGAAGCAAGTAAGGTCTCTTTGGGCCTCGCTGGCTACTATAAAATGACGTTTATTGCAGATTTTGCTGCCTACAGGCTGCACCGTTGACGGAGCTGACGCACCAAAACGCCACTCACGAATGGTGAAGTGGAACCCTGCGTGGAGGCGGCTTTCCCTCAACCTTTAAGCGAGCACTCTGCTCCAGTCCGATCCTGGTCAGGCACCAGACTCAAGAATGAATTCATTGTCCAAGCGGATGCTTCGAGGTGGGTCTGCAAAAGGTCTTCCTCACCCAGGCACATGACGGTAAGAACATCCCATTCTCTACCAAGCAGGAAGTTACCCAAGAGAGAAGAACTATTCAACTTGGTGGAGAAAGAATGTCTGGCTGTAGTCTGGGCCCTGGAGTCCCCCTTGGTTCTATCTCCTGGGCCGACGTTTCCATGGTATATCTGATCCGCCCCTCTGCAGTGGATGGCCAAGAACAAGGGAATCAAACAGTAGAGTAAGTAGCAGATGGTTTCCGGAGCTTGCAACCGTTTAACTTTTGTTGTCCACAGGGCTGCAAGCTGCAACTGTCTGGACGCCCTCTCCCGCGTGATGCCTCTTCGCTGCCTTTACCCGAAACGGGACGTCGGTCCCGAGGAGGGGACGTGTGATGATCACGAGAGGCTGTCTGGAGAGGGGAGGCCATCCCCCTGAGATGGCTGCAAACCCAGACAGCTATGGCTCCATCTGCTGGTATGGTCGGGAACTCCAACCCTCTATGGCCAATCTTCCCACGCAGCTGGAAATTCAATCAGGAGCTGATGAGTTGGAGGTTTGTTGAAGGGAAGAGACAGGGTCTCCAGGCTGGGCTCTCTGGAGGACAAGAGTGCTGCGTCCACTTCCATGAGGAATATAAGGATTGGGAGATACTTACCTTTGCGGAAATACTCACCTTTGGATATATGCACCTGTGGAAATACGTGTGGGACATTTGGCAGGGTGACGTTTTGCTGGGTTGGCCACTGTAGCTGCAACGTGGAAGACAGAAGTAAGACTGGGGAAAAAGTTATTTGGGCGAGGGAGAGGTATGATTTTGGATGTGGAAGAGACATCCCTGAACTGTTAACCCTTAAAGAGCCACAAGAGAACAGAATTGTGTTATACTTTCGTTAAGCAGGTTTCCCCAAGACCTTTAATAAAATCCTTGTTTTGATTGATTCAGGTCTCCTTGCACTACTTGGAAACAGTAATCCCGCTGAAAGCTGTGTAGCTCTCGTGACATCTCAGCTGTTATTGAGAAGTGAAAAGACATCCAGGAGCAACAACGGCTCAGCCACGTAAAAATCGTCTCATTCCTCGGTTGCAACACTCACTACCGCCAAGTTCCAAACTGCACTGGAAGCAACGTCACACAATAACTGTTTGTCGGGAGCTTCATGAAATGAGTTCCGCGCACACATTGAAGCCTTGGATCACCATGCGCAATGCCAAGCGTTGGCTTGTGTGGTGTAAAGCTCGCCGCCATTGGACTCTGGAGCAGTGGAAATGCGTTCTCCTGGCTACCCGACTTGGACAAATCTGGGTTTTGTGGATGCCAGGAGAATCACTACCTCTCCAATGCATAGTGCCAACTGTAAAGGAGGAATAAAGGTCTGCGGCTGTTTTCATGGTTCTGGCTAGACCCTTAGTTCCAGTGAAGGGAAATCTTAACGCTACAGCATATGACATTCTAGAGCCGATTTATCTGTAGCTTCCAACTTTGTGGCAACAGTTTGGGAAGGCCCATTCCTGTTTCAGCAATAGAGACAATGCCACTTTTTCATGCGAGGTCCATACAGAAATGGTTTGTCCAGAGATCGGGTGTGAAAGAACTTATTGGCCTGCACGAGCCCCTGACCTCAACCCTATCCAACACCTTTGGGATGGGATTGGAACACTGACTGCCAAGGTCTTATCGCCCAACATCAGTGGCCCGACCTCATGAATGCTCTTGTGCCTGAATGGAAGCAAGTCCCCACAGCAATGTTCCAAACATCTAGTGAAAGCCTTCCCAGAAGAGTGAAAGGCTAGTTATAGCAAAGGAGGGACCAACTCGACGAGCAGGTGTGTCCACATACTTTTGGTCATGTAGTGAATCTTGCTCTGTATTTTTAAGCCTGAAGCATTACTGATATGAAACCAGTTATTTTCATGTTTCTAAAACAGGCATGAACAAGCATAAACAAGAAACACACACTTGCTAATTTGAGAAATTACAATAACATCACATCAACAACACACTCTACCACTGCATGGTTAAGAAAAACAATAACTCAAAATTAAGAACGTAACCATGTTGTTGATTTTGCGAAATAATTTACTGTTTTCCTTGCATGCAGTTCAATTCAATAGAGAATCACTCTTCCATATAGTAATTTTTTTCTCAGATGCACTCTTGGTCCCTTTCTCTCTTCCTATGCCAGAGGCATACAATTCTTGTTTTCATCTTCATCTCTTTGAAAACATGGTTCTAATTCTCTGTAAATTGGTAGGGCCAAGGCTACATGCTATCCTTCCTCTCTCGGGAGTATCAAAGGACATCATGGATGTCCTACCTAGAGACTTCCTTCCACTCTGCTCACACACACCCACACACAGACACACACAAATAAGCACACTTACACGCACACACAGTTAATTCTCCTGTTGTGAACAGCTGCCAGAGCCAGGTGGGGAGAGCCTCCAGGTGCTCTACTATGCCACTGATGGCGGGAGACATAACTATGCCAGACAGAGGGAGTGAGTGAGAAAGAAAGAGAACAGAGATGCAGGGGGGTATAGAGAGGGGAGGGAAGGAGGGATAGAAAAAGAGGAGAGGCAACAGCTTGCAGTAGAGGGGACAGGAGTGCTGAGGGTTTGTTTGAGAGGAAGAGAGCAGCTCAGTGTGAAACTGTAGGTTTTGGGAGAGAGAGAAGGAAGAACAAAATGCAAGAAGGGATAAGCACACCACAGGAGGTTTGATTGTATTAATTGAGGAGGACGGGCCTCGTGGTAATGACTGGAGAGGAATAGGTGGAATGGTCTCAAATATGTCAAACAAATGGTTTCCGATGCCATTGCATTAGCTCCCAAGTTTCAGCCATGTAGAGCCTCCTCCCCCTCATGCAGCCTCCACTGATACACACATATGAGAGAGTGAAAGATAACAAGCGAGAGAGAGGGAGGGGAAATA
This sequence comes from Coregonus clupeaformis, assembly GCF_020615455.1. Lineage (NCBI taxonomy): Eukaryota > Metazoa > Chordata > Actinopteri > Salmoniformes > Salmonidae > Coregonus > Coregonus clupeaformis. The sequence goes on along the minus strand of NW_025539841.1, from coordinate 7,473 downwards.
GAGAGAAAACGCTTGAGTCTGCAGAATTAGTATGTTTAGTAAGTCTCTTTTGGGCTGGGGAAATTGAAATAACAGGGTCTACCTCAAAGCTATGAGGGGGACAATTCCAAGGTAACAAATTTGGTTTTAGTGGACTGGGCCAAATCGACACCAATCATAGATGTCTATTTTCAAGTTTGGACATCACAGTACAGCAAGCAGTAGAGTATAGTTCATTACATTATACTGTACTCTACTCTAGTGTGCACTACTGTACTGTACTAAACTCTATACAGTAATGTACTCTATTGTTCTTGACCTATACTCTACTTGTGCTTTACTGTACTTACTTTACTGCCATGCGTCTGACGTCTATGATTACTGGTTCAGATTTGGACTGAACAAATTTCAACTACTTTCAATGACCAGACGTCTAGGTGTCGGTCTGAGCTCAGGGTGAGAGGGCTGGTTACAGTAAATGGAAAGAGAGGGGGCTCATGGGTAGGTGTCCAGTAAGAGCTGGAAGAGGTGACATTAACTGGAGAGAGAGAGACAGGGAGATAGATAGGGAGGGAGAGAAGGAGTGGGTTGTCCAGACTGTTTTCATACTCTTGCTTTGACCACCTCCGCAACAGAAAGAGAAAGAAAACAGTTATGAGCTGAACATAACAATATGCCAGTGGAAGGGAGGACAGGAGCAGGTGACCTGCTGGGTTGTGACTACTATGAATTCTTATTGTAGCCAATTCAGTTAAAGTCATTCTGTTATAGATTTTTTTGGTCATTCTATTACAGATTTGGTAACAGAATGACCAACGTTTGAATCACTTAAATCCTTATACAAATGGTGGTATCCAGTAAAACAAACACTATAACTAATTACTAACTCAAAAGTCTATCTTTACTTGTTACTTCTGTGAACTTTTATCTTCCCTCCTCGTTGAAGAAGAAAAATAAGAAAAATATCTTAAAGATATATATGTTTTTTTTGTAAACAGAATGACAATTATTTCTTAAATTTACGTGAAAGCAAATAACCTCTGCAAAGCTCAAACATAAATGTTGATATTATTTGGTAGGGTCTTTACTTCCAACATTATTGTGTTTGATGTATTTCTAATACCTTTTAAGACTTTTTATGCTAGACGTTTTTAAGACTGCTTTTCCATCTGTTGACCAGAAATCAAGGTCTTGCTTATTCCATATTTTTAGGATGAAAATGCCTTTGCTAGCTTAGCTAGGCTTAGCTTTTAATTTGATGTGCTCCGATGAACAACGTTAGTGCTCATGAGGCTTTTTACATGGAAATGCCCAAGACCATCCTACTGTTGTGTGGAATCCCAAATCCCTAAGAATCATACTATGTGCTCCCTGCATATTGCTGGTCGTCTGAGGATGACTTTGCTTTTGCTTTAGGGTTTTATCTAGGTTAGGCTATACAGTGCATTCGGAAAGTATTCCAGACCCCTTGACCTTTTCACATTATTTTAAGTTACAGCCTTATTCTAAAAAATGGATTCAATTAATTATTTTCCTCATCAATCTACACACAGTACACCACAACGACAAAGCGAAAACAGGTTTTTAGACATTTTCTGAAAATGTATTAAAAATGAACAAGAAATAACTTATTTACATAAGTATTCAGACCCTTTGCTATGAGACTCAAAAATTGTGCTAAGGTGCATCCTGTTTCCATTCATCATCCTTGAGATGTTTCTCAAACTTGGATTGAGTCCACCTGTGGTAAATACGAATTGATTGGACAGTTTGTAAAGGCACACACCTGTTCATATATAAGGGTCCCACAGTTGACAGTGCATGTCAGAGCAAAAACCAATCCAAGAGGTCGAAGGAATTGTCCGTAGAGATCCGAGACAGGATTGTAGTCAAGGCACAGATCTGGGGAACAGTATAAAAACATTTCTTCAGCATTGAAAGGTCCCTTCAAGAACACAGTGGCAGCACCAAGACTATTCCTGAAGAGCTGTCGCCTTGCCAAATTGAGCTATCGGGGAGAAGGGCCTTGGTCAGGAAGGTGAACAAGAACCCGATGGTCACTCTGACAGAGCTCCAGAGTTCCTCTGTGGAGATGGGGAGAATCTTCCAGAAGGACAGCCATCTGCAGCACTCCGACCAATCAGGCCTTTATGGTGGAGTGGCCGACTGGGAAGCCACTCCTCAGTAAAAGGCACATGACAGCCCACTTGGAGTTTGCTCAACACCAACATCTCTCAGACAATGAGAAAGAAGATTCTCTGGTCTGATGAAACCAAGTTGAACTCTTTGGCCTGAATGCCGTTACCACGTCTAGAGAAACCGCTAAACACATCCCTACGGTGAAGCATGGTGGTGGCAGCATCTCTTCTGTCGGGGGAAGACTGGGAGACTATCAGGATCGAGGAAGATTAACGGAAAAAGTACAGAGAGATCCTTGATGGAAACCTGATCTCCAGAGCGCTCATGACCGCAGACTGTGATGAAGGTTCACCTTCCAGCAGGACAACGACCCTAAGCACACAGCCAAGACAACGCAGGGAGTGGCTTCTTTGGGGCAAGTCTCTGAATGTCCTTGAGTACCCAGCCAGAGCTCGGACCTGAAACGTGATTGAACATCTCTGGAGAGACCTGGAAAATAACTGTGCAGCGACGCTCCCCATCCAAACTGACAGGGCTTCTGAGAGGATCTGCAGAGAAAGAATGGGAGAAACTCCCCAAATACAGGTGCTTGAAGCTTGTGTGTCATACCCAAGAAGACTGTAATTGCTGCCAAAGGTGCTTCAACAAAGTACTGAGTAAAGGGGTCTAGATGCTTATGTAAATGCGATATTTCAATTTTTTATATTTTAATACATTTGCAAAAACATCTGAAACCTGTTTTTGCTTTGTCATTATGGGCATTGTGTGTGGATTGATGTGGAAAAAAACAATATAATCAATTTTTGAAGAAGGCTGTAACGTAACAAAATGTGGAAAAAGTCAAGGGGTCTGAATACTTTCCCGAATGCACTGTAGATACAGAAGACCGTGGGCACAAGGCTGGTTTTGTTCCAAAATTAGACTTCACTGGTTCTGCTGACTCTCTTTCAATTCTTCCCAAGCCATAAGCCCATAAAGTGATCACTAACCAAAGTAGTTAGCCTTCATTGTTTAAACATAATTTTAATAACTTCGCTATGATCCTTAATGTTCATTTTCTCTCTTTCTGTCAACACCATCCTTCACCTATTTATTTTTGTTTGTGTTTAGCTTTTTTTTAAGATATGCTGTTGTCATGTAGACTGCCACAAATGTCTGTTGCTATCTTGGGTATGCCACACTTGAATTTGGATGTTCCGAGCAAACCACTTTTATAAAACAAAGTGGTGCATGCCTGCACACTGTTCATGATTCAAAAAGACGGCAATGGTTAGTCAATGGGGTCACTTTCTGTTCTGTGGCTTCACCCTTTGGACCATATTTTCAGTGTATGGCACCCTTTAATTTATGTGTGTGCAGTTTTCAGCCAGTTTTCTGTAGCTTTGGCCGCTTATGTACAATGATCATTGCCTTCCATAGTGTTGTTGGGTGCATCTCAGCAATATAAATCGAAGTATTGGTTTCCACATGTTGACTCCCTTTCAGATAAGTGTGCAAATGAAGGAGATGAGAACGAGGAAAGGCTGTCATCTGTACTATGGCTGAGAATGCACACACATGGTCTGTGATTGTCCGTGGTGTTGGTCCTTCAGTTCGTCTTGTGCCCAGGTGCACAAGACGGAAGTATCTGCCCGCACGCATGCATCTAACCTTGTTCTTCTGTGGAGTTTTTACTGGCGGACTACATCCTATTATGGTGTATTCTGCCACCTACTTGATGGGGTGAAAACTGGAAAGCTTTTACACCAAAACATTTTCAATTATTTTGATTGCCTCACTAGAACCACCTAACCAAGCCAACTCAACCTTCTTCACCCTTACAGGAGCACTCCAAAACTCTGGGTCATGTTCCCCACCAGCAATTGCAACACGGCGTTCTTCACATAATATGAATTTAATGTCCCCTGTAGCTCAGGGTGGTAGAGCATGGCGCTTCAACGCCAGGGTTGTGGGTTCATTCCACGTGAGGGCCAGTATGAAAATGTATGCCAAATCACTAACTGTAAGTCGCTCTGGATAAAGAGTACGTCTGCTAAATGACCAAAAAAAAATGTAACCAGGGCCAAGTTTCCCAAATCTGTCACCAAAGGCGAAGTTCATCGTTGGGAACTTTCGTAGGAGCATCGATTAAATCTCCGAGCTGTTCCCCAAAACCATCGATTAAATTGCACTTTGAATCTAATGCCTGCCTCAGACTTACACAGCTACTGTAAGTGCATCCTTATATTTCTTTACCCTCACCTCCTTTACACACAGAAGATCTCTGCTAAACATAGAATCACATGGTTTAGCCGTCTCTCTGTGGCGGCCGATAACTTTCCGAACAAAGTTGACTACCGAACACACCAAATAGTAATGTCTTTTAATCGACAAACAAGCGACCTATAAAAAAGAAACCGAGATGACTACATTAAAATATAAACAGTAGGCTGTAGGCTCTATTTCAATCATATTGAAATACATTTCATGTTCAATCAATTGAGTTCTATTTTGCTACTTGTAGGCTACTGTCTGTAATTTGTCTCAATATATTTCATGATGTGTAGCTTAACATGTGTGCAATAAGTGCCAAATCGGTGATTTAGTGCATATATATTGGGTAAGCATTAAGAATAAGACGCCTTAATATTTGCACTAGGTGAGGTAATATCTCTCTAGGACTGATCCATCGTCAGTATTGTGAAGTAATTATAATGTTAAGGAAAGATTTGAATGGAGAAAGCTGGACCAGAAGAGCAGCGCTCCTTTTCTTTTTGATCCTATCATCGACACATAAGCGCCAACGATGCCTTAGCGATCGTTCTCTCGCATGGTGTTTTGGGAAACGCATGTTTACATCTTGGGCTGTTGTAAAAAATGATGCATCGTTAAACCACTCGTGAGCACACAAATTACATCGTATTGGGAAACCAGGTCCAGGTCTGTCTTGTCTAACGCAAGCACAATTTACTCCAACACATGCTAGATAATCCGAAGAATCCAGGTAAACAACGCCCCCATCAGGCTGAAAATGTTATAATGAGAACTTTCTGGGACTTGTTTTTCCCTGGCTGCTGATAATTAAGTCATGGATGAAATTCCTGCAATACACTTGTCTGAAATATAATAGCAAGAACTACAGAACTACTGCGGACCATTGTAAAATGAGAGGCCAATCTGGCTTTCTCTAGTAAAATGTATCCCAGTAAACAAGCAACATGCCTCTTCCAACTGGGGTGTGGTTTACCAGCTTCTTTAAATGTGCGTTTGGTGGCCATCTATTCTGGTTGTGAGTTATCTCATGACACCGGCACTCTAAAAAGTCTGGTAGTTTCCGGTGGATATTTTAAGGACCAACCGGTAGATTAAGATAAAATGTAATTTTATGAAACATTCTGCTGTGTTTCAGACTATATCAAGTATTGGTAGCAAAGTCTGATTTATAAGGTAACCTCTCTCTGTACCATTTCTTTATCTTTTCACTCCTCTATATCCCTCCCCCATCCCTCTCTTTCCCCTCATCCCCCACTCTCTTGGTTTATCCCTCTCTTCCATTCCTGTTTCTCTGTCTCTGTCCCTTTCCCTCTCTCATCGACCTCTGTCCCTCTCTCTCTCCTTCTCACAAATGGGGCTGCTGCCTACGCGAGCAATGTCACAGACTCGTCAGAACTCAGTCAGTCAGTCTGTGCTAACCTCCCTCCCAAAAAAAACTATTTCAAACATTTTCATTAGTTTATGTAACTGTAGGCTATATATACAAAATAAAAAAACACTAAAACAACGAATTCAGGTTTTACAAATCCATTAAATAAACACCATCACATAGATCATTTATTATTAATTTATTAGCAGGTCTTAAGGGAATTATTTTATGAATTTGAAAATGCATTTCAACAGAACAAAATGGCATATTTTGAGTTTAAATATATTACTGTGCTTTGGAGTGCGAGGCGCTATGTAATAGCAGTAATTCTGCCCCCAAAAGTTATATTTTGAAATAGAAGCTCATTTGTAAAGGTTGTTTGGCAAGCATAGGTGATTTGGAAACCGCAGATCTATTCTTTCTGTGATACTATATAGACATCAAGATGTCTTACCTGCTTGTGACTCCACATGAGAATAAGCAGTCACTTTAGCCCTCCATTTCACTTCCCTGCCTCTATTGTCAAGATTCCAAGCTGCGCTGTTCATCAGATTATTCATATACAATTTAACAATTGATAATATTCTCACCCATTAACTATAGACAATCTAATCTTATCTTTTATCTTCTATTATTATTATATGTATGAAATTAGTTTCGATATATAGTTTCAAATTGTAGTTTCGATGGGCCATCATTAGCTGCAGACCCCTGACAGGCAGGGGGAAAAAAATGAGTTTGTGATATTAAGATTCTAACAATGATAGTGTGTTAGACTTATTTTGTAAAAGTCAAGGATGGGAAACTAACTTAAAATACGATATTACAAGTTAATGTGTTTTGAGTCAATGTACACTCACTGCTCTCCTAGTGTCTAAATGGTTACATTTGTGACCGCCTAGCCTGGTCCCTGAGCCTAGCACCTCTCTGGTCCCTGAGCCCACAACCTACTATCTCCTGGTCACTGAGCCTACTATCTCCTGGTCCCTGAGGCTAGCTAGCCTACTATCTCAAAGGTCCTAGACTACCTACTATCTCCTGGTCCCTCAGCCTAGCCTACTATCTCCTGGTCCTGTGTCACAAACCGTGTGCTAAACTCGGTCTCAGATGTGGAGAGCTGGGGGTAATGCCCCCTTAGCCACAGGGGAGGTGTAGTAGGACAAATAAACACCCAAGGCAATTCTCCAGGCCAGTAGATTTTAATGTAAAAACAAGGTTCTTCGCCATTCACCAAATAGTCCAACAAAAGTTCTTCTCAGAAAGAGGTATGTTAACAAAACAGGAAATAAACAAATTAACTCCCCGAAAACAAACTAAAATAATTAGAAACCCTTACTTGAAGAAGACACGGTGAACAAAGCAGACACACATAGCAGGACTCAATAACCAAGTGAGAAACAAGGGAAAACACACAGCTAAATTACTGATGGAAACAAGGCACAGGTGACCTGGATCAAGCTAATTAGGACTTGCACGAGGAAGAACTAAGGCAGGGAACACAGATACCTCCTAGAGCCCCGGAGACAAACAGGGGGCAGAAGCTACACCTGAGCCTAGTCTAGCCTACTATCTCCTGGTCCCTGAGCCTAGTCACAGCCTACTATCTCCTGTCCTGAGCCTAGTCTATTATCTCCTGATCCCTGAGCTACTATCTCCTGGTCCTAGGCCTAGCCTAGTCTACTATCTCCTGATCCTTGACCTACACTCCTGATCGCTGAGCCTAAACCTAGTCT